>NC_133327.1:320991859-321291859 GCF_042186555.1 Aquarana catesbeiana | reverse complement strand
CAGTGATTTATACTTTCCACCCCTTGAATTCACATCATGGCACAAAATACCACTTTGATATACAAATTGTAGCTCTTTATGTATATATTTTTTAATACTTTCTTTTTTTCAAGATCCATGCCTACTTTAACACCTTCCAGCCTGGCCTATAGCAGAATGACAGCCAGGCAGTGGCTTTCCCATCCTGACTGGATGTCATATGGCTATTAGAAAGCTGTTGCACCACAGCGGCACGATATGTCACCGGCTGTGTCCACACAGGCAATGACTGATCAGTGTACCGGCTCACTGCCAATACCATGTGACCGTTGTGACCAATCACAACAGGTCACAAGACTTTTGTACACAATGGATGGCTTCCTTTCATGCCATCAATTGTGTACAATTGTGTTGTTTACTGTGATTGGTCAATTTATACACATGGTACAAACAGGACCAATCACAGCCCATCTGTGCCATATGATTAGCTTTGACCAATCACAGCTAATCACAACAAAGCAAACTGAATGAATCAGTTTCATTCAGTAAAATACTTGCTTATAGCAATGTAATTCACTGCTATAAGCAAACATATTGAGCAAAAAAAAAAACAATCAAAATCATAATCACTTTCCCAGAGTAGTACAATGGTAACATTATATTGCTCTGATCACAGTGTGTTTTTCATACTGTCACCAGTCAGTGTCCCTGATGAAAATCACACCAGTTATATAATGATGCTGTACTGCACTGGTGACAGTATGTAAAAAAAAATTGTGATTTCCAAAAAACTATAACAAAAAATTACAACTTCAAAAATTTCTACTGTGCTGGCATTTTTGGGTCTCAAGAAATGAGAAGCCGTTAGTACATCAGAAATGAAGAAATTTTAAGATAAATACCATAGTTTGCGGGCTCTATAACTTTCCTACAGACTAAATAATGTACACTGATTTGATTTATTTTAACCAATGCAATGTAGCAGATTACATTTTGGGCTAAATTTATGAAGAACAATTATTTATTTGCAAACTTTTATAACAGAAACAAAAAAAAACCTCATTTTTATTTCAAAATGTTCATCCTTTTTTCGTTTATTTAGCAAAAACTAAAAAACCTAGTGGTGATTAAATACTACCAAAGGAAAGCTCTAGATGTGTAAACAAAATGCAAAAAAAATAGTTTGGGTACAGTGTTGCACGACCTCGTAATTTTCATTCCAATTATGACAGTGCTAAAAGCTGAAAATTGTCCTGGGCAGGAAGGAGATAAAAGTGCCCTGTATTGAAGTGGTTAAAAAACACATCTAGAAATATCAAAATATTATAGGGAAAATTGTATTTTGTCCCAAAGCTCCACCTAAAGAAAAAAAGCATGACAGGACCTCTTAAATATGAGATCTGGGGTCAAAAAGACCTCAGATCTCATATTTACACTTAAATGCAATAAAAAAATAAAAAAATAAAAAATGTGTCATTTAAAAAAAAAAATAAAAAAAAAAAAAGGACCTTAACCACTTGCCGACCGCCTCACGCTGATATATGTCAGCAGAATGGCACGGGCAGGCAGAATTACGTACCCATACGTGATCTGCCCCCCGGTGCCAGAGGCGGCCGGCATTTCTTCGCAGGCGATGAGAGGTGAGGGGGAGGCTATCCATTGTTGGCCACCCCCTCCCGATTGCTCCCGGCGAATGAAAATCCTTTCTCTCCCTCTGTAATGTAAACAGAGGGAGAGGAAGTGATGTCATCCCTCCTCGAGTCGGTCTTTTCATTCCGGCGCCGAGGAGAGAAGACATCCAAGTAAGTGCACCAACACTACACTAACAGTAGAACACACTAGGCACACTTTTCACCCCCCATCACCCCCCGATCACCCACCGATCACCCCCCTGTACCCCCTGTCACACTGACACCAATAGCAGTTTTTTTTTTTTTTTGCATTGGTGTCAGTTTGTGACAGTTATAAGTGTTAGGGCAGTTAGGTTAGCCCCCTTTAGGTCTGGGGTACCCCCTTTAGGTCTAGGGTACCCCCCTAACCCCCCCTAATAAAGGTTAACCCCTTGTTAACCCCCGTCGCCAGTGTCGCTAAGACTGACACAGGTGACGCTAGTTAGGGAGGTAAGTATATAGGTTCGCTGTCAGTGTTTTTTAGCGACAGGGACCCCCATATACTACCTACTAAAGGTTTTAACCCCCTGATTGCCCCCTAGTTAACCCTTTCACCAGCGATCACCGTATAAGTGTTACGGGTGACGCTGGTTAGTTAGTTTGTTTATTATAGTTTATTATAGTTTTAGGGCACCCGCCGTTTATTACCTTATAAAGGGTTAACCCCCTAATTTCCCGGCGGTGATATAAGTTACGTTTTTAGGATCAGATAAGGTCTGCGTCATTCCAGGCAGCGTCAGGTTAGCGCCAGTACCGCTAAAACCCACGCACGCAGCATACACCTCCCTTAGTGCTATAGTATCTGAACGGATCGATATCTGATCCGATCAGATCTATACTCCCCAGCAGTTTAGGATTCCCATAAACACAGTGTTAGCGGGATCAGCCCAGATACCTTCTAGCACCTGCGTTTTGCCCCTCGGCCCAGCCCAGCCCAGCCCACCCAAGTGCAGTATCGATCGATCACTGACACTTACAAAACACTAAGCACACATAACTGCAGCGTTCGCAGAGTCAGGCCTGATCCCTGCGATCGCTAACAGTTTTTTGGTAGCCTTTTGAATCAGTCGCTAACAGTCAGGAGCTTTTTTGCCTGTGAGTCTCACTAGTGTACCCCTAAATTTAGAGCCCAAAATGGCAAATTGAAGGTACACTAGTGAAGAGGCCTACACGTTTCTGAGCATGACAGATAGTGTAGAGGAAGTCAATCATCTGTCAGATTCAGGCACAGAATACGATCTTGTAGAGGACAGCAGCTCCATGACAGATAGCTCTGACGACGGAGTTGTGGTCCCTGCTAAGGTCAGGTGTACCAGACCCCAAACTTCTTCTTCTGTCCTTGAAGTGCAAGAACCGCAGGGCTCTCGTATGGAGCAGAGAAGTACTAGTGCCGATATTCCTTCTGGTGAACTGGCAAGCACCAGCGGCCTAGTACACCCTGATCGTACATCCAGCACTGCAGTAACACGTGGTGATGTGGCGAGTCCCATAAGTGCAGTTCAAGTTGGCGAGGTGGCAAGCACAAGTAATGTCCCGCTGCCACCAAGAAGACGAACACAGGCCCGTCGTGCCCATAGTGCCTTTCCTGCTGCATTTGCCAATCCGAATTGGGAACCCACCACTTCTGCAGCACCCGTACTGCCCCCATTCACTGGCCAACCCGGAATTCAGGTGGAAACAGTTGATTTTACGCCACTGGATTTTTATTCGCTGTTTTTCACCGAAGATCTCTATAGATCTATTGTGGACCAAAGCAATTTGTACGCTGGTCAACACAACACCACTATTCCCCAGTCCTCCCTTGCCAGAGATTGGAAACCAATTACGGTTTCCGAATTTAAGACCTTTGTGGGCCTTTCCCTCCTCATGGGCATAACTAAAAAGAGTGAGTTGCGGTCATATTGGTCCACTGACCCAATTCACCATATGCCCGTGTTCTCTGCCTCCATGACCAGGGCACAATACGAGCAGATTTTGCGGTTTACACACTTCAACGACAATGAACTCTGTCATCCTCGTGGAGACCCTGGATACAATCGGCTCTACAAAATTCGGCCCCTCATAAACCATTTCAACCAGCGTTTTGCAGACTTGTTTACTCCCCATCAAGTTGTCTGCATTGATGAGTCCCTGATTAAATTTTCTGGCCGCTTGTCATTCAAACAGTACCTTCCCAGCAAGCGTGCCAGATACGGGGTCAAGATGTATAAGCTCTGTGACAGGGCCACAGGCTATACATGTAGATTTATGCTTTACGAGGGCAAAGATAGTCACGTAGAGCCGACAAACTGCCCTGACTACACAGGAAGCGCTGGCAAGATAGAGTGGGACTTGGTGTCACCCTTATTCGGAAAGGGGTACCACTTGTACGTGGACAATTATTACACGAGCGTGCCACTTTTTAGTCACCTTTTTGATCAACAGATTGGAGCATGTGGCATCATGCGACCTAATCGCCGGGGCTTTCCCCAGCGGCTTGTAGATTCCCGTCTTAGGCTGGGGGAGAGAGCCTGCTTGCAGTGTAATAATTTGCTCGCTATGAAGTGGAGGGACAATAAGAATGTTTTCATTCTTACCTCCCTTCATGCAGACACGACGACCCAAATTACTACGGCGACTGGTGTTGTGGAGAAACCCCTCTGTGTCCACGAATATAACCAAAATATGGGAGGGGTGGACCTCAACGACCAGTTGTTGGTGCCGTACCTAGTTGCCCGTAAGGCCAGACGCTGGTACAAAAAAGTGTCTGTTTATTTCAATTGGCTTTGTTGAATGCTCATGTGCTATACAGAGCTTCAGGACGGACTGGATCCTTCCTTAAATTCCAGGAAGAGATCCTCAGAGCCCTTCTGTTCCCAGACGGTGCTCCACCTCACCTTCCCCAACCAAATGCAGTAAGCCGGCTGCATGAGAGGCATTTTCCTTATGTCCTCCCGAGTACTCCTACCCAACGAGCCCCCCAAAAAAGATGTTGTCTATGTCCTGGTCTATGCATTGGTGAATGTTTTGAACGCTACCATACACTAGTTGAGTATTAGCATAGGGTACAGCACTGCACAGACTAGAACACACTTTCACAGGGTCTCCCAAGATGCCATCGCATTTTGAGAGACCCAAACCTGGTACCAGTTAAAAAAAGTTAAAGTTACTAAAAAAAGTGTAAAAAAAAAATAATAAATAAAAATACAAAAAAATATAAAATAAAAAAAACAAAAATAGTTGTTGTTTTATTGTTCTCTCACTATTCTCTCTCTATCGTTCTGCATTCTATACTGCAATGTTTTATTGTTACGTTTTTATCATGTTTGCTTTATAGGTATGCAATTTTTTTATACTTTGTTTTTTTATTGTTAACCACTTTTTTGTTTTCAGGTACGCCATTCAGCTGCAGAGCGGATTTATTTATCTTGACAGCAACAGCGTTTGCTCCCACGATACATAAAGCCGTGACTCCAGCGCTGTCGGAGGTGATTTCACCACCACAGTTACATACTTCAGCATATATGCCGAAGCGTGGGGGCAGCAGTGGGTGGAGGAGCAATTTGCTCCTGCCTTTTGCGGGAGGATGCCCCCATGCTTCGGCATATATATATTTTAGGTAGGCACAGGTTGCGTTAAATGTTTTATTTTTTACTATGTTTTTTTTTGTATTTGCTTTGCAGGTATGGTAAGTATTACTGTTATACTGTAATGTTACTTTGTTTTTTTGTTAACCATCATTTGCTTAGCAGGTACGCCATTCAGTTGCAGCGTGGATTTATTTATCTTGACAGCAACAGCGTTTGCTCCCACGATATATAAAGCTGTGACTCCAGCGCTGTCGGAGGTGATTTCACCACCACAGTTACATACTTCAGCATATATGCCGAAGCGTGGGGGCAGCAGTGGGTGGAGGAGCAATTTGCTCCTGCCTTTTGCGGGAGGATGCCCCCATGCTTCGGCATATATATATTTTAGGTAGGCACAGGTTGCGTTAAATGTTTTATTTTTTACTATGTTTTTTTTTGTATTTGCTTTGCAGGTATGGTAAGTATTACTGTTATACTGTAATGTTACTTTGTTTTTTTGTTAACCATCATTTGCTCAGCAGGTACGCCATTCAGTTGCAGGGCGGATTTATTTATCTTGACAGCAACAGCGTTTGCTCCCACGATACATAAAGCCGTGACTCCAGCGCTGTCGGAGGTGATTTGCTCCTAACTTTTGCGGGAGGATGCCCCCATGCTTCGGCATATATATACGGTGCATGTATGCCCATCATTAGAAGTGGGTGGATGAAGGGAGGTATTCTAATGGTGGGCATACCCACCGATCAATATCTTTTTTTCGTTCAGCCCACAGGCTGCATGAAAAAAAAGTTTACAATATATGCCCATATGCCCAACAAGGACCAGCAACGTACTGGTATGTTGCTGGACTTTGAGTGGTTATACCAGAATGATGCCTGCAGGTTTAGGTATCATCTTGGTATCATTCTTTTCAGCCAGCGGTCGGCTTTTATGTAAAAGCAATCCTAGCGGCTAATTAGCCTATAGACTGCTTTTACAAGCAGTGGGAGGGAATGCCCCCCTCACCGTCTTCCATGTTTTTCTCTGGCTCTCCTGTCCCAACAGGGAACCTGAGAATGCAGCTGGTGATTCGGCCCGCTGACCATAGAGCTGATCAGAGACCAGAATGGCTCCAAACATCTCTATGGCCTAAGAAACCGGAAGCTACTTGCATTTCATGACTTAGATTTCGCCGGATGTAAACAGCGCCATTGGGAAATTGGGAAAGCATTTTATCACACCGATCTTGGTGTGGTCAGATGCTTTGAGGGCAGAGGAGAGATCTAGGGTCTAATAGACCCCAATTTTTTCAAAAAAGAGTACCTGTCACTACCTATTGCTATCATAGGGGATATTTACATTCCCTGAGATAACAATAAAAATGATTAAAAAAAAAATAAAAATGAAAGGAACAGTTTAAAAATAAGATAAAAAAAAAAAAAAAAAGCACCCCTGTCCCCCCCTGCTCTCTCGCAAAGGCGAACGCAAGTGTCGGTCTGGCGTCAAATGTAAACCGCAATTGCACCATGCATGTGAGGTATCACCGTGAAGGTCAGATCGAGGGCAGTAATTTTAGCAGTAGACCTCCTCTGTAAATCTAAAGTGGTAACCTGTAAAGGCTTTTAAAGACTTTTAAAAATGTATTTAGTTTGTCACCACTGCATGTTTGTGCGCAATTTTAAAGCATGTCATGTTTGGTATCCATATACTCGGCCTAAGATCATCTTTTTTATTTCATCAAACATTTGGGCAATATAGTGTGTTTTAGTGCATTAAAATTTTAAAAAGTGTGTTTTTTTTCCCCAAAAAAATGCGTTTGAAAAATCGCTGCACAAATACTGTGTGAAAAAAAAAAATGAAACACCAACCATTTTAATCTGTAGGGCATTTGCTTTAAAAAAATATATAATGTTTGGGGGTTCAAAGTAATTTTATTGCAAAAAAAATATTTTTTTCATGTAAACAAAAAGTGTCAGAAAGGGCTTTGTCTTCAAGTGGTTAGAAGAGTGGGTGATGTGTGACATAAGCTTCTAAATGTTGTGCATAAAATGCCAGGACAGTTCAAACCCCCCCCCAAATGACCCCATTTTGGAAAGTAGACACCCCAAGCTATTTGCTGAGAGGCATGTCGAGTCCATGGAATATTTTATATTGTGACACAAGTTGCGGGAAAAAGACAATTTTTTTTTTTTCTTGCACAAAGTTGTCACTAAATGACATATCGCTCAAACATGCCATGGGAATATGTGAAATTACACCCCAAAATAAATTCTGTTGCTTCTCCTGAGTACGGGGATACCACATGTGTGAGACTTTTTGGGAGCCTAGCCGCGTACGGGACCCCAAAAACCAAGCACCGCCTTCAGGCTTTCTAAATTTTTTTTTTCGTAAATTTTTGATTTCACTCTTCACTGCCTATCACAGTTTCGGAGGCCATGGAATGCCCAGATGGCACAAACCCCCCCAAATGACCCCATTTTGGAAAATAGACACCCAAAGCTATTTGCTGAGAGGTATAGTGAGTATTTTGCAGACCTCACTTTTTGTCACAAACTTTTGAAAATTGAAAAAAGTAAAAAAAATACATTTTTCTTGTCTTTCTTCATTTTCAAAAACAAATGAGAGCTGGAAAATACTCACCATGCCTCTCAGCAAATAGCTTGGGGTGTCTACTTTCCAAAATGGGGTCATTTTGGGGGTTTTGTGCTATCTTGGCATTTTGTGGCCTTCGAAACTGTTATAGGTAGTGAGGAGTGAAATCAAAAATTTACGCCCTTAGAAATCCTGAAGGCGGTGATTGGATTTCGGGGCCCTGTATGAAGCTAGGCTCCCAAAAAGTGCCACACATGTGGTATCCCCGTACTCAGGGGAAGCAGCAGAATGTATTTTGGGGTGTAATTCCACATATGCCCATGGCATGCTTGAGCAATATATCATTTAGTGACAACTTTGTGCAAAAAAAAAAATTGTCACTTTTCTACAACTTGTGTCAAAATATAAAATATTCCATGGACTCAACATGCCTCTCAGCAAATAGCTTGGGGTGTCTACTTTCCAAAATGGGGTCATTTGGGGGGGTTTTGTGCCATCTGGGCATTTTATGGCCTTCAAAACTGTGATAGGTAGTGAGGAGTGAAATCACAACTTTACGCCCTTAGAAATCCTGAAGGCGGTGCTTGATTTTCGGGGCCCCGTACGCGGCTAGGCTCCCAAAAAGTCCCACACATGTGGTATCCCCATACTCAGGAGAATCAGCAGAATGTATTTTGGGGTGCAATTCACCATATGCCCATGGCCTGTGTGAGCAATATATCATTTAGTGACAACTTTGTGCAAACAAAAAAAAATTGTCACTTTCCCGCAACTTGTTTAAAAAAATAAAATATTCCATGGACTCAACATGACTCTCAGCAAATAGCTTGGGGTGTTTACTTTCCAAAATGGGGTCATTTGGGGGGGTTTGTGCCATCTTGGCATTTTATGGCCTTCAAAACTGTGATAGGTAGTGAGGAGTGAAATCAAAAATGTATGCCCTTAGAAATCCTGAAGGCGGTGCTTGGTTTTCGGGGCCCCGTACGCGGCTAGGCTCCCAAAAAGTCCCACACATGTGGTATCCCCATACTCAGGAGAAGCAGCTAAATGTATTTTGGGCTGCAATTCCACATATGCCCATGGCCTGTCTGAGCAATATATCATTAATGACAACTTTGTGCAAAAAAAAAATTGTCACTTTCCCGCAACTTGTGTCAAAAAATAAAATATTCCATGGACTCAACATGCCTCTCGGCAAATAGCTAGGGGTGTCTACTTTCCAAAATGGGGTCATTTGGGGGGGTTTTGTGCCATCTGGGCATTTTATGGCCTTCAAAACTGTAATAGGTAGTGAGGAGTGAAATCAAAAATTTACGCCCTTAGAAATCCTGAAGGCAGTGATTGGTTTTCAGGGCCCCGTACGCCGCTAGGCTCCCAAAAAGTCCCACACATGTGGTATCCCCGTACTCAGGAGAAGCAGCTGAATGTATTTTGGGGTGCAATTTCACATATGCCCATGGCCTGTGTGAGCAATATATCATTTAGTGACAACTTTTTGTATTTTTTTTTTTTGTCATTATTCAATCACTTGGGACAAAAAAAATAAATATTCAATGGGCTCAACATGCCTCTCAGCAGTTTCCTTGGGGTGTCTACTTTCCAAAATGGGGTCATTTGGGGGGGTTTTGTACTGCCCTGCCATTTTAGTACCTCAAGAAATGACATAGGCAGTCATAAACTAAAAGCTGTGTAAATTCCAGAAAATGTACCCTAGTTTGTAGACGCTATAACTTTTGCGCAAACCAATAAATATACGCTTATTGACTTTTTTTTACCAAAGACATGTGGCCGAATACATTTTGGCCTAAATGTATGACTAAAATTGAGTTTATTGGATTTTTTTATAACAAAAAGTAGAAAATATCATTTTTTTCAAAATTTTCGGTCTTTTTCCGTTTATAGCGCAAAAATAAAAATGGCAGAGGTGACCAAATACCATCAAAAGAAAGCTCTATTTGTGGGAAGAAAAGGACGCAAATTTCGTTTGGGTACAGCATTGCATGACCGCGCAATTAGCAGTTAAAGAGACGCAGTGCCAAATTGTAAAAAGTGTTCTGGTCAGGAAGGGGGTAAATCCTTCCGGGGCTGAAGTGGTTAAAGAGCTGTGGGCGGAAGTGATATTTTGACGTTGCTTCTGCCCTGCATTGTTATGGAGATGGATGGGGGCCATATTCTCCTCACTCGTCTCCATGCCCAGCCAGGGTGAAGATCTGATTGCCTCCACCGCTGCTGACAGATCCGGTAAGCGTCAGAGGGCACCGGAGCGCGGCAGGAGGGGGGCCCTCTCCCACCGCAGATAAGTGATCTCGTGGTGAATCCACCACTAGCAGCTACCATAACAACGGTATCCCCCGTCAAAGTTAGAACGAATATCGGCGTGCGACGGTCCGGAAGTGGTTAAAGTCTAGCTCACACTCAAGAGTATGTGAGATCCTCAGAAAATAGCAAGGATTCCCATGTAAACTTTGCTAGTGGATCACTAAACAAACAAAGGTCCTACAGGTCCACACACAATGCAAGATTGATCTCAGACATTGGTATATTTCACAGCCACAGTGCACAAAACCCTTATTTTGGGGGAGCCTGTAGCTGGTAATGAATTGTGTCTTCCACTGGATTGTCTAGCTAAATAAGGGTTTCTTCCAACCAAGTGTGCACTAAATGCAATTTAATATAATCCAGCCGTATGAAAGCAGAAGCATATGTATTCCAACTGATTTAAGGAGCACACTGCATAATGTGCACATCAATAATTGTACACAACATGCAGTCATCCCTATGGACATCTATTCCTGCTATTTCATTATACATGGCTTTCACAGACAGGTACTAGGAAATATTTTGGTTTGACTATGCTACAAATTATTGCTTTGCACTGGGGATTTATTGACATATACCTCAAGCAAAACATGTAAAGTAGGGGCTAATTAACCACTTGCTTACTGGGCACTTAAACCCCCTTCCTGCCCAGACCAATTTTCAGCTTTCAGCACTGTCACACTTTGAATAACAATTGTGCGGTCGTGCAATGCTGTACCCAAATTAAATTTTTATCATTTTTTTTTCACACAAAAAGAGCTTTCTTTTGGTGGTATTTAATCACTGCTGGGCTTTTTATTTTTTGCTAAACAAACAAAAAATACAGAAAATTTTGAAAAAAAAAAAAAAACATGTTTCATAGTTTGTTATAAAATTTTGCAAACAGGTAATTTTTCTCCTTTATTATGTGCTGATGAGGCTGCACTAATGGGCACTGATAGGCTGCACTGATGGGCACTGATGGGCACTAATAAGACGGCACTAATGGCCACTAATAAGACGGCACTGATGAGGTGGGACTGATGGGCCCTGATGGGTGGCACTGATGGGTGGCACTGATGGGCACTGATAGATGTCACTGAAAGGTAGCACTGATAGAGGGCACTAATAAGTAGCACTGATAGGTGGCACTGATGGGCAGCACTGGTGATGAGGCACTGATTGGTGACATTGATAGGTGGCACTGTGGGCAATGATAGGTGGCACTGTGGGCACTGATGGGTGGCCTTGTGGGCACTGGTAGGTGGCGCTGGTGGGCACTGGTAGGCGGCACTGTTATGCACTGGTAGGTGGCACTGGCAGGTGGCACAGGTGGGCACAGATCACTCAGCGGCAGCTCTCCTTGATCGGGACCGTTGTCCCTCTGACAGCCGCCGGTGATCAGCTTTTTTTTTTCACCTCACACTATCAGCGCAAGGAGAAAAAATAGCCGATTACTGGCTCTGTTTACATCAAATGTTCAGCTGTCATTGGCTAACAGCTGATCATGTGGTAAGGGGTCGGGATCGACCCCTTACACTGATCTGTGATCGGGCAAGTCTCATAGAATCGCAGGCCGCTCGAGCACGGGAGTACGGCTATTGACGCCCTCCTGGCAAAGTAGGTGCACGCTATAGCCGTCATTTGGCTATAGCGCGGACTGGAAGGGGTTTTTCTGTGTGATTTTTTTTATGCATCTTTTTTTGGTGCATTTTTTTGTTCATTTGTTGTTTCTGGTATTGCACAATAGTGATTATCACAGTGGGTGTAATCATTATTATCTAGCACATGTTCATTTTAGAATGTATGAAGTTTAATTAGCGCATACTTTACATTTTTTGCTTGATTTATTAGTGTGATTCACACTTAAAGGGGCAGCTGTTACACGTAGCTACACAGGGTTGGTGCCTTTTTATATTTTGAAATAATTGACATATACCTGTTCATAAGCAGAAAGTTGCTCTATAGGCCTGTAGCCTCATATAAAGGTTTTCTTTAGGTGGTGTTTTTAAATGTTGATTTTACTCAGAGACTTCATCCCTATTTATCATATTGTGAACATAAGCTATTAATCACCAAAATGCCATCTTTTTCCAAGGGGAACAAGGCTGGTGATGAAAAATGTGTTTTCCCTCTTATAATTTTATTTTAATGAGTATGGCTGCAGAGGAAATATCATACCGACTTTGGCCAGTCAGAGAAAAGTAAGATAAAAAGTTAAAATTGTTTTGTAGAGCTGCAGAACCACAACAAGGCATAGTGAGCCTACTGCTTTTTGAAGACTATCAATCTAGAAGACAGACATGAAATAAGAAAGAGAAATATATATATAGATATATCTATATATATAGATATATCTATATATATATTCTATATTTTATTTTTTTATTATTAGCACCACAGCAAATTCTTACTGTGGACCATGCATGGCAGCCACTAATGTGGACATTGTGGAGTCTTTCTACTCTTAGCAATGAAGGCATTGTGAATGTCAGACTGCAAGTTTTGATTCAATCAACCTCCTGCACCAAGTCCTACTTTCTTTATTGATCAACTGAAATTTGCTTTGCATGTTATTCCTCTTTGACAGAATGTCTGTCCCTAGAATAGTCTCCTTTGTTTTTCCCATGAAGATCATCAAGCACAGGCATAATCTTTCTAAACAATGCAATTTGCTCTTGCAGGTGAAGTATTTACTTATTTTCAAAAGAAAACATTTAATGTGATGGAGAGAAATCTTGGTACTATCAAGTTCTAAACAGCTGCATTCACATACTATTTCACAGCATACAGAAAAATAACTGTATAATAATGAATTGTCATATTACATTATTGGTGTCATAGCCAGAAGAAAGATACATTCTGGTCTGTATTATAATGTAACTATATGTTTAAGTTCAGTGTTGTCAACTAGTTTAAAATAGTTTTAAAAGCATTGCACATGACTAAAAGATTGTAACGTGTGCTTATTATGCCCTGCTAGGTTACACACCCAATATGTTCTACACACCCAAAAAAAAACCTTACACAAGCATTCTTACCTCAGCTAACAAATAAGATGACAAGTTCTTCTTCTTCACACAAATTGAATCTAACTTAAAATAATTATTATTTTATGTTTATATTTATTTAACCTTATATTTATTTAACCTTGTTTATTGCACTGTATTGTAATATTAGATTATTACATTATCCTTATGTTTTGTCATGCAAATGTAATTAAAAAAAAAAACTAAGTATAAAGTGTGGAGTGTAGTTTTAATTAATAGTATTTCTTGTTGCCTGTTATGAACTGTGATTGTTCTCCATCTGCTCTGACCTCAGATACATACACATTTCTGATTCTTACTTATTAATTCAGCTTTAATGCCTGGCTTAAATGGCACTCTGGACTGTGCTGTAATAATTCAAATTTCTAGTGACTGTGATTTTTTTTTAATGGCAACCTTTTCTATAAAAATGTAGCACTTTAAAAAAAACTATACATTTTCTGTTTGTGACTTCTTATATGTAGCCTTGCCATTATTAGAGTTTATGTATAACATGGAAGTGATCTATCAATTGTTATGTTACCAAAAGTGTGTGATAAAATAGCAAACAAACAAAAAAAACAACATAAGTCTTAACTATAGCATTGTATGACACATATACGGAGTCTGAGAGGCTGCACACCCCGGATAACAAATAATGTAAAAAAGAAAAAAGTGTGTTTTTTTAGCAGCAATTATGATTAAAAAAAAGATTAATAAAAAATATATAAGTAATTTTATTATCAAAAGACAATTGGACAATACTGATACAGAAGTTAAAACATGAGCTCTGGTATATACAATGCGAGACTAATGGATTGTAAAAGGGAAACAAAATGTTGGCAATACCATACCATTAAAAGAAAAAATGCAAAATTCCCAAAAAGTATTATTTTTATTTATTTTTTTTTATGAAAAAAAAATAAAAATAAAAATAATACTTTTTGGGAATTTTGCGTTTTTATAGCACATATAATACATTGCGGTTTTAGTTTTCTACCTTTTTTCAAAAAGAGGCCTGCTCCTTGTACTCCTTTTTTTGCAACTATTTCCTCTATTAACCCAGCTATCATATCCATATAACACAAAATGTATACAATATATTAATTACTCCAATTTTGATGACTTCCAGGTGTTAATGGTCCCCACCCTCTTCTCCTTTTGCGGTTCCCAATAATCTGTGACTACTTGTAAGCCCCACCGTCGTGAGTGGCCCCCCTCGGGGTGGAGGTGAGGATGGCTCCCCAGCAGTCTCCGGTACCATCAGTGGGGAAATCAACTGTTTTTTCTGTGTGTGTTTTTTAATAACAAGAAGTCTCTGGATAAGCAAGCCCATTTGGTGAAGAGGGTAAATATTATGCGACTACCGTTTTTTATATATAATAGATGCACAAATGATTATGACTGTACACCATATTATATACCATTGAAACCTGTCTTTTGATGTATTTATAGAAATATAAGAACCCCCTGAGGAAGACCATAAACATTTAGGTCAAAATGCATTGGGGTTTTTTCCTGAACATCAGACAGTATAGCCACAATTTAATTATTGTAGGTTGATATATTAAAATATTTAATTTTTCTCTAATCCATATGAATTTATATACAAACCTATGAATGAATCAGCAGCAAACCCCCAACAAAAAACGACATATAATATATACAGTATCTCACAAAAGTGAGTACACCCCTCACATTTTTGTAAATATTTTGTTATATCTTTTCATGTGACAACACTGAAGAAATGACACTTTGCTACAATGTAAAGTAGTGAGTGTACAGCTTATATAACAGTGTAAATTTGCTGTCCCCTCAAAATAACTCAACACACAGCCATTAATGTCTAAACTGCTGGCAACAAAAGTGAGTATACCCCTAAGTGAAAATGTCCAAATTGGGCCCAATTAGCCATTTTTACTCCCCGGTGTCATGTGACTCGTTAGTGTTACAAGGTCTCGGGTGTGAATGGGGAGCAGGTGTGTTAAATTTGGTGTTATCGCTCTCATACCGGTCATTGGAAGTTCAACATGGCACCTCATGGCAAAGACCTCTCTGAGGATCTGAAAAAAATAATTGTTGCTCTACATAAAGATGGCCTAGGCTATGAGAAGTTTGCCAAGACCCTGAAAATGAGCTGCAGACTGGTGGCCAAGACCATACAGCAGTTTAACAGGACAAGTTCCACTCAGAACAGGCCTTGCCATGGTCGACCAAAGAAGTTGAGTGCACGTGGTCAGCGTCATGTCCAGAGGTTGTCTTTGGGAAATAGACATATGAGTGCTGCCAGCATTGCTGCAGGGGTTGAACGGGTGAGGGTTAGCCTGGCAGTGCTCAGACCATACGCCACACACTGCATCACATTGGTCTGCATGGCTGTCATCCCAGAAGGAAGCCTCTTCTGGAGATGATGCACAAGAAAGCCTGCAAACAGTTTGCTGAAGACAAGCAGACTATGGACATGGATTACTGGAACCATGTCCAGTGGTCTGATGAGACCAAGATAAACTGATTTGGTTCAGATGGAGTGTGTGGTGGAAACCAGGTTAGGAGCACAAAACAAGTGTGTCTTGCCTACAGTCAAGCATGGTGGTGGGAGTGTCATGGTCTGGGGCTACATGAGTGCTGCCAGCACTGGGGAGCTGCAGTTCATTGAGGGAACCATGAATGCTAACATGTACGGTTACATACTGAAGCAGAGCATGATCCCCTCCCTTCTGAGATTGGGCCACAGGGCAGTATTCCAACATGATAACGACCCCAAACACACCTCCAAGATGACCACTGCCTTGCTAAAGAAGCTGAGGGTAAAAGTGATGGACTGGCCAAGCATGTCTCCTGACCTAAAACCTATTGAGCATCTGTGGGGCATATTCAAACCGAAAATGGAGGAGCGTAAGGTCTTTAACATCCACCAGCTCTGTGATGTCATCATGGAGGAGTGGAAGAGGACTCCAGTGGCAACCTGTGAAGCTCTGGTGAACTCCATGCCCAAGAGGGTTAAGGCAGTGCTGGAAAATAATAGTGGCCACACAAAATATTGACACTTTGGGCCCCATTTGGACATTTTCACTTAGGGGTGTACTCGCTTTTGTTACCAGCGGTTTAGACATTAATGGCGTGTGTTGAGTTATTTTGAGGGGACAGCAAATTTACACTGTTATACAAGCTATACACTCACTACTTTACATTGTAGCAAAGTATCATTTCTTCAGTGTTGTCAAATAAAAAGATATAATAGTTACATAGTTACATAGTAGGTGAGGTTGAAAAAAGACACAAGTCCATCAAGTCCAACCCATGTGTGTGATTATATGTCAGTATTACATTGTAGACATGTGCACACTGAAATATTTCGTTTCGGAATTTCGTTTTCGTCCGAAAAATACATTTATTTAGTTACTCCCGAAATTTGTTTTTATTTAGTTTGTTTTTCGTTAAAAATTGCATTAGTCCGAAAATCCAAATTAATTACGGTCGAATCTGTCATTGAAGGCTTATGGTGTCTGTCGAATGTTCAAAGAAGATTCGATGGAGCAGCTAAACTGTACGACGCTGTATAGTTTAGCTGCTCCGTCGAATCTTCTTAGAACTTTCAACAGACACCATAAGCCAAAGATTCGACGTTTGTATGTTTTTCGCTGCTTTGTCGAATCTTCATCGTTCATGTTGAATGTATATAGTTCAAACAGAAAATGGACTGGTGATAGTGATCACTGATTAGACAGGTAACAAGATAGGGTATATAGAATCTATATAGAATCTCAATCTATAATATAGAATTTATAATAATAAATCCCCCCCCCCCCAACACGGGCAGCTTCTGAGGCTATCACAACACTAGCAACACTAGTATCACTATCAATTTCACAACACTAAAACAATAGCAGCAGATTATTATGAAAAAGTTAAGTTGAACTGTAGCTTGCTTCACTATTGTTCTGCTGCTGTGCTTATGCTTAATTGCTGAATAATTCAGGTTCTCTGACAAACGGACCAGCTAAGATTGACTGTTTTCTGAAATTATTCAGTGTGTGTGTGAGTCTCTCTCTGCTAGCAAATCGTAAATGAAAGTAAGTTGGCTGTATATGTGTACTTCTAGCTATTTTACTGCTCCTCCTCTTTGGTTATAATCAGCCAATAACATTCATCATCATCATTATTTTTATTTTACTTCCCCCACCCAATTCCAGCAGCGATCTTTTCTCCCCTATGTCGAATCTTTTCTCTCTATGTAGAATAATCTTGGACTAATAGAGTTAAGGTTAGGCACATTTGACCACAGGTTTGATGGACACAGATTGTTATTGTCAGCATCATGTCGAATCTCCTATCTATATCGAACTGTTGTAGCAACGAAAACGAAAATAAAGCATTTATTAATGTCGGATCTTTCGTTTTTCTGATTCTGCACTTTCGTTAGCGTTTGTTAAAACGATAACGAAAATACCTGAAATTCGGACGAAAATGCATTCGGACAAAAACGAATGCACATGTTTATTACATTGTATATCCCTGTATGTTGCAGTCATTCGGGTGCTTAACTAATAGTTTCTTGAAACTATTGATGCTCCTCGCTGAGACCACCGCCTGTGGAAGGGAATTCCACATCCTTGCCGCTCTTACAGTAAAGAACCCTCTATGTAATTTAAGGTTAAACCTCTTTTCTTCTAATTTTAATGAGTGGTTACGAGTCTTGTTAAACTCCCTTCTGCGAAAAAGTTTTATCCCTATTGTGGGGTCACCAGTATGGTATTTGTATATTGAAATCATATCCCCTCTCAAGCGTCTCTTCTCCAGAGAGAATAGGTTCAGTGCTCGCAACCTTTCCTCATCACTAATATCCTCCAGACACTTTATTAGCTTTGTTGCCCTTCTTTGTACTCGCTCCATTTCCAGTACATCCTTCCTGAGGACCGGTGCCCAGAACTGGACAGCATACTCTAGGTGCAGCTGGACCAGAGTTTTGTAGAGCGGGAGAATTATCGTTTTATCTCTGGAGTTGATCCCCTTTTTAATGCATGCCAATATTCTGTTTGTTTTGTTAGCAGCTGCATGCCATTGCTGAGCCTATCATCTACTAGGACCCCTGGGTCCTTTTCCATTTTAGATTCCCCCAGAGGTTCTCCCCCCAGTGTATAGATTGCATTCATATTTTTGCCACCCAAATGCATTATTTTACATTCTTCTACATTGAACCTCATTTGCCATGTATTGGCCCACCCCATTAATTTGTTCAGATCTTTTTGCAAGGTTTCCGCATCCTGCAGAGGAGTTATTGCCCTGCTTAGCTTAGTATCATACGCAAATACAGAGATTGAACTTTTTACCCCATCCTCCAGGTCGTTTATGAACAAATTAAATAGGATTGGTCCCAGCACAGAACCCTGGGGGACCCCACTACCCACCCATGACCATTTCGAGTACTCCCCATTTATCACCACCCTCTGAACTCGCCCATGTAGCCAGTTTTCAATCCATGTACTCACCTTATGGTCCATGCCAACAGACCTTATTTTGTACAGTAAACGTTTATGGGGAACTATGTCAAATGCTTTTGCAAAATCCAGATACACTCTGTCCACGGGCCTTCCTTTATCTACATGGCAACTCACCTCCTCATAGAAGGTTAATAGATTTGTTTGGCAAGGACGATTCTTCATGAATCCATGCTAGTAATACTGTTCTCATTACTAAAATCTTGTATATAGTTCCTTATCATCCCCTCCAAGAGTTTACATACTATTGATGTTAGGCTAACTGGTCTGTAATTCCCAGGAATGTATTTTTGGCCCTTTTTAAATATTGGTGCTACATTGGCTTTTCTCCAATCAGCTGGTACCATTCCAGTCAGTAGACTGTCAGTAAAAATTAGGAACAATGGTCTGGCAATTACTTGAATGAGTTCCCTAAGTACCCTCGAGTGCAAGCCATCTGGTCACGGTGATTTATTAATGTTAAGTTTCCCAAGTCTAATTTTAATTCTGTCCTCTGTTAACCATGGAGGTGCTACCTGTGATGTGTCATGAGGATAAACACTGCAGTTTTGGTTACTGAAGCACCCTGATTTCCCTTGTGAAGACTGAGGAGAAGAATAAATTCAATACTTTCGCCATCTCCCCATCCTTTGTAACCAGATATCCTTCCTCATTCTTTATGGGGCCAATATGGTCTGTCCTCCCTTTTTTACGATTTATATACTTAAAGAATTTCTTGGGATTTTTTTTTGCTCTCCTTCACTATGTGTCTTTCATGTTCTATCTTAGCCGTCCTTATTGTACCCTTACATTTCTTGTTGCATTCTTTATAAAGTCTGAATGCTGATGATGATCCCTCAACCCTGTATTTTTTTAAGGCCTTCTCCTTTGCTTTTATATCCATTTTTACATTGGAGTTAAGCTATCCAGGACTTTTGTTTGCTCTTTTAAATGTATTACCCAATGGGATGCATTGGCTAATGCCCTTATTTATTATGCTCCTAAAGCAAACCCATCTCTCCTCCGTGTTCTTTGTTCCTAAGATTTTATTCCAATGTATGCCTTCTAGCAAGGCTCGTAGTTTAGGGAAGTTGGCTCTTTTGAAATTCAGTGTCTTTGTATTCCCCTTACGTTTCCTATTTGTGTGATTTACACTGAAGCCAATTGACCTGTGATCGCTGTTACCTAAGTTGCCCCGTATTTCCACATCTGTGATCAGGTCTGTGTTGTTGGTAATCAGTAGATCCAGTAACGCTTTATTTCTAGTTGGTGCGTCTACCATCTGACCCATAAAATTGTCCCGCAAGACATTTAGGAACTGGCGAGCCTGAGACGAATGTGCAGTTCTCTCCGCCCGGTCTATGCCTGTATGGTTAAAATCCCCCATTTTGATAACACTTCCCATCCTTGCTTCTAATACAAATTGTGATAGGAGATCTGTCTCCCCTTCCTCCCTCAGGTTAGGGGGCCTATAGCATACTCCCAGTATTATTTTCCCCTTAGCTTCATCCCTTTGGAGCTCTACCCATAAACATTCTACCTCCTCCCTAGCTCCCTTAGTGATGTCATCTCTAAAATTCACTTGTACGTTATTCTTGATACATAGGCATACCCCTCCCCCTTTTTTACCCTCTCAATCCTTGCGATAAAGGGTATATGCTTGAATGTTTGTCAACCAATCATGAAAGCTGTTGAACCAGGTCTCTGAAATTCTGACAAAATCCAAATCCTCCTCGTACAACAGTATCTCTAGTTCACCCATCTTGACCTCCAGGCTATATACTATAAACTAATAGTTTAGTTTATAATAAAATAGTTTATAATAAAATATTTACAAAAATGTGAGGGGTGTACTCACGTTTGTGGGATACTGTATACTGTATATACTGTATACAAGGCCACACCTTGACAAATGATAAAGTCATGTTAAGTTTTGAAAAAAAAAATCTTTCAGCATCCAAGATGTAAAGAAGGGTGCAAATGCTTTGCTCTGTAGAGCTGCCATTCAGTATGACAATAGTCAAGTGTATGGGTATAGACAAACCCAGTCCTTGGGAATAAGGCTGTGCAAAGTGCATTGACTATATGTAAAGCATTGTAAATCAAAGCAACCAATTGAAAGTAATCTTTACTAATAGGCCTACAGTAACCTGACATCAAATTTGTTACTATTGGTTAATATACAGTACACTGCCTAAAATGATTCTAAAGGAATTTTTTTCTTTAAATAACAAATTTATAAATTTGCACACAGCAGCCACAATCCTCCTCTTTTTGGGTCCCCCACAAGCATTCCTGGCTCCTCCAACCTGCCAAGTGCCTCCAAATATCAAGCCTCTTGCTATGGGGGCACTTGAGCAGGCTCGCTCTGTGTGTCTATTCACACATGACCATGCCCCCCTCCACTCTCTCCTCATTGGCTCACTAGCTGTGATTGAAAGCAACAGGAGTCAAAGCTTCTGCTATCTGCTATTCTATCCATCGCTGGATGGATAGAATAGCATAGCATAGAATACATTAAGGTAAAATACCTTGAAACTTTGAGCATAATATAAAATGTCCCTCGGGGGATCCTTCCCCAGCTGTTTAGGGGTTTGGGAGTGCAACTCATGTTCCTCTTGGTCTTTTCTCATCCTCCACATGGGATCCTCTGCTGTAGGGGCTGCTGGGCACCTTCTTGGATGTCGGGAGCCGCAAAGGCCATGGCATCCTCTTGGCCTTTACGGGTCAACATAGCAGCAGCAGAGGGCTGGAAACACTGCTCAAAGTTTCCCAGGGCACAAGGCTGCAGGCAGGAACATTGAAATGCCAGTCAGAACGGGAGGGAAGGATGGTTTTAGGGTGAGATATGGGGGCCTCATGAAGGTGCAACCCCTAACATGCCTTTGCTAGCCACGCCCATACCTTGTACCTTTAACACCACTTAAACTATGGAGCCAACCCACTCAAAAGCTGTTAAAAACCTTTAGTTCCTTATGAAATCTGGTGAGTTTTCCCTGTTTAAATTCCCACATCAGCAAACATGCAGAAGAAAATCTTACTGAATAATATATTTACTTTATATTAAGAAAAATGCAATAGTAGTTGTAGGACAACTTGAAAATGTTAATATTTTTGCAAAAAGAGCAAACGACAAAGATGGCTTAAACAGATTCAGTATCCTGTCACTTGTAATTGAACCATTACATTTGGGTTATCTGTTCCTTTAAATCAAATTCATATGTCTATTTCTTGCCCCCATGAGCCAGCTATATTTGCCAACTGGTGATCCTTGACTCCCAACAAACAACAAAATGGAACAACAAAATGCCTGCTTTTTGACAAAACTTGACAGTGAAAATGAACCCTCTATGTCACACTAACAAGAACAGATTAAAGTACAAAATAAAGCACACGCTTTTGACCGGGCACTGCAACCAAAAATTGTCAGACTCAAACAAAAAAGTAAGCAACTTTTTCTTTGGGCCAATGCGGCCATATAGATAAGGGCACTGGCTTCTAAGATTTCCTATGTATGGTCATTTAAGCGTGTTTTTCATCATTTGAACTATAGTCATCAACTTATGATGACACAAGGGCTGACCAAAGGCGAAGCTTTATATGCTTGAAGTCACCCCACATATTAGAGCTGTATACTTTCCTTGTGTGGCCCTGATACACCACTCTCAAATTTTTGGGGGAGCGGCCTGAACCCCTCTGTTGTGACTAACCATCTTTGAGCCTTTTCAACTTTCTTTTGAGATTTCCGGAAAAAGCCAATTTTGGTGAAACACGTAGAGATCAAGACCTACAACTGGGCTCTCCTTCACCTGGGAAAAAAGAAAAAAGAAAGAAAGAAGAAAGAAAAGAAAAGGTCCACATCCTTGAGGGAAGCAAGGCCTGTGGCTATACACTACTTGTCTGGTTATCCACTTGTGTGCAGGAGCGTTTTTTCTTCATTATCAATCCCCTTCACCTGGCCCAGTAGAATTTGTTTGTAACCTGTTACTTCTGTGCAGTTATGCTGTATACCATTCTGGGCTAGATTTATACGGGCTATTGTTACCCCATTTGAGATTGAAGTTGATATCCTACATGGATGTAAGACGTTTTTATGCTGGATTTAATGATTTTTTAATACATTTTGTATACTTTTATATACAAAATTCTAGTAACCATTTTCTTTTTTTTAGGGGTTACATGTGGCAACCTATAAAGTCCTAAAAAGAAGAGAAATTTATAGTCACACAATGTACACTGATGCTGAGGCAAGAAAGACTAAACTTGCTCACTTTTTATCAGCACACCCAAAACTGACACCACTGTGTCCTGTAGGAGTCAGTGAGAATAACCACAGAGCACAATGGGGGACCAGAAATCCGACACTTCTTAAGTGTCAGATTTTAAAATAATTATGAGGTATTCCTGCGCTATCGTGAACGGGGTTAGGGAGAAAAGGAGGGAGGAGGGGAAACCCAATCTCAATAAGATAAGGAAAAGCAGCCTACACTGGATGGGGTACAGCCTGTTCCCAGATAAAGAGAAATAGAATAAAGTGTGGTGCTGCGCTAATCCCAATGAGATTGGTGTATATTAGCTCTGTGCACGTGAGTGTCTTGTAGTGCACCCAAATTTAGTCTCTGCAACTGTAACAGAGCAGTAAAAAGATGACCTAATGTGACAGTTGAATCCTTATGTGCTGATGGTGTGTATAATCAAAAAATCATAATATAGATACACAATAAATAATAATAAATATAACGTGCAAAGTGATTAGTGCTTAAACATCATGATAGCAAACATAAATGCATGGGTGAATAAATATAGCATAAATAGAAATCGCATAAATAAAAATCGCAGCTGGCTCAAGCTATCAAACTATCACCAGTCGCCAACTCACTTAATTAAATATAAATCAACACATACATAAGTGCATGTATACCTAAAGTGCATCCAGTGCAAGTTGAATGTGACTAGGTGCTAAAAGTTCATAAATATGCATGCATATCTGCGTGCAAAATATTATCAGGTGCAGTGCTCCTTGCGGCGACCAATAATCAATCAAAGTCCATAAAGCGTGTAATGACTTCTGTGCTAAACATGGGTGACAATAGTGGTCAATCTTCATGCAACAGTGTGCACATTGGTGGGCAGTGGCCCCTTACCTGAGGGTAATGGGGTAATCGCGTTTAGCCATTTAGAGGCATGGCGGCCTTTGTAGAGACCATGGGTATAATCTGTAATGGAGGATGATGGGAATATGGTCCTATCCTGATCGCTTCTCTTGTAGGGGCGTCTGGTCCTTTCAAGTAGTGTCCCGGGGTCACCAAGATAGATTAAGAAAGGAAGCCCACAATAGTGTAGTATTGTATGGAAGCATATCACTTTTATTACAGTATAAAACTCAGTACTCACATAAAACGTTAAAAACGAGGTGGAGATCCGACGAGCGGCGAGCTCGTAATACAATAACTATCAAAGAGTGCCTGTCCCGTCCCTACGCGTGACGTCACGGTCATGTGACTTCTTCAGGGGATACAAGGAGGCACATTGGATGTCTTTAAATAGCTCCCCATAGACTATAATGGGCGGCCATTTTCCCGGAGCCGCCAGGAAGTGTACCGGCGGCCATTTTGCCTGGGACTAGTGGGCGCAGCTAGGATGGTAGTCGGCCAGTCACAGTAACAGGGGCGGGCGCCTCACAATAGCAGCCCCGCCTTATCTGGCCAGCCCACGTACACATCCTTTTGTAGCTGTCAGCAGAGGGGGAAATGAGCCAAAAAGTACCGGCCAGCCAGGTGACCGATCGTCTGTGTATGGCGGTGGATATCTCATCAGCCTACACAGATTGATAAACGGGCAGGGGGCATGGAGCTTCAAACATGTTTCACAGTTAAGACATGTTAAAAACAGGTTAAGATAAAAAATACATTAAATGGCTATATAATACGTAAAAGGCTGTATAATATGTCCCAAAAAATATATATATATAAAAAATATATATAAAAACGCATATTTTATTAAAAAATCATATAATTTATTAAAAATAGTAGAATAAACAAGAATAAAAAGATGGACTGGGGAATATGAAAAAATTGTATATAAAATATATACAAAGCCGCACGGTCTGGGACAGGCATCTAGACACACTGGAACAATATACATTGGATACAGACTAACATATGCATAGTCCAATCATACAACAGTGCTACTACCAGGTAGAGATGTACGACTACTGGTGTTGTGTGGACATATGTGGAAAAGAGAGGTAATCCATACATTAATATACCTAGGTATCTATAAAGAGCGGTGGGTGTGTATAGCAAATGCTTCTCTATTTAGTAGTGGTGGGTTTCCCTACATTGTGTGATCTCCACCATGTCAGCACTGTATGGAGATGCTGGCGGCATATGTCGAGGAGATATAAAAAAGGTATATAGAGGATTCCTCGAGATGGACAAATTAAAGATAAAAATTAACGATTAAAAATTACTCAGGAAACAATTTAAGTCAAATTCTATGTTGAGGCCTCTTGGCGAGAAGGTGTCCATGGTGAAAATCCACCTGGACTCCATTTGGCTCAAAGTCCTAACCTTGTGTCCCCCCCGCCAGTGCCTCACATAGGGTTCAATACCCCAAAATTTTAACTGGGAAGGATCTTTGTTGTGGTGAATTAGGAAGTGTTTTGATACGCTGTGCTTACCGTATCCGTTAATAATATTTTTCACATGCTCCTTTATGCGAACTTTAAGCGGTCTTTTCGTGCGACCTATGTATTGCAGACCGCAGCTACATTGTAAGGCATATACGGCCCCCCACTGTTGCATGAAGATTGACCACTATTAAGTGTCAGATTTTGTTGATTTGTCAGGCAGTGGTATCTCTTTGGAACAGCATAGATCAATAATATGGGAATGGAAGAGGTAAGTATTAACTATATTTATTTATTTGTTTATTTTTGCAGGGGGCACTCTTTATAATTTCTATTCTAGAAAAAGAGTCACTTCAAGAGTGTAAGATGAGAAGCTTTAAAACGTTGCTAATTTGTTACATTTGTTTAAGTGTTTTATTTAAACCTTCTTCTTTAAAGTATAAGAGTTAGATGAAAAATGAAATTGAATCTGTGTAAAAATCCAGGTATATCATTGCATTAACTCAATGCACATTTATGATAATGATCTAACACTGTAAAAAAATGTAAGAATTGTCAGATGAGCAGAGTTGATATCATTTTTGGCAGGGTGTGCGTCTGCAGATTGCCAGTAAATTAGAAAGAGGAATGCTCCCCTCCCATCAATAGGTTTCTGAAAACAGCTTCTGTTCACTGGCTGCTGT
This sequence comes from Aquarana catesbeiana, assembly GCF_042186555.1. Lineage (NCBI taxonomy): Eukaryota > Metazoa > Chordata > Amphibia > Anura > Ranidae > Aquarana > Aquarana catesbeiana. Next base: position 321,265,952 of record NC_133327.1, on the reverse strand, counting down.
TTTCTGAATGTCAAAATCATAAGTACCGCTGAAGAGGAGAGCTCAGCACAAAGAGCCATTCATAGGGAGCACATGGGAAGGAAATGCCTGCAAGGCCAAAAGTTAGTATAGTGTTTCCTTCAGAGGTGCCTGAAGCTTTTTAAGAAAGACAGTTTTATGCTGTTTTAAGAGTGTTATATTTGTCATTTAGGAGCATGACACATTAGACAGCTTTGAACTCAGAGGTACTTCAAATATTTAAGTTACATAAGCAGATAACGATGAAAGGATGAATTAAATGTTTATCTTTAAAATATTCTCCATCATCTTTCTGCTGTCCAGAGGTATATAAAGAGTAGAGTTGTTAAAATAGGCCTGTCTTAAAATTGAAAAGTAATCAATCTGTTGCTGGCTTTGAATGAACAAGTGAAACAAGATCCTCTTTCAGGTGCAGTTCCGTTGAGAACAAATGACTTCAGAGAAAGCCTAAACAGTATTTTCACTACTTCTGCTCATCATTACTGTACGCTCAATTTAAACTTCACAGCTTTGAAGTCGATTAGCCTACAGTTTTGTTGTCCTTATAATTTTTGCACATGCAATATATTTTAGATACAGTAGTAATTATTTTTATTATTCACTTATTTATTTTCAATATGTAATTCAAATAATATTAACCACTTCAGTCCCGGACCATTTGGCTGGCCAAAGACCAGAGGACTTTTTACAATTTGGCACTGCGCTGCTTTAACTGGTAATTGCGTGGTCATGCAATGTTGTACCCAAACGAAATTTGCGTCCTTTTCTTCCCACAAATAGAGCTTTCTTTTTATGGTAAAGGGATGGTGAACCCGCGCAGTGGACATAAAGACTTAATTGGTAAAGTTTGGAACTGCTGCCTCCCAACAGGCAGTCACCCTAAAATGGGGACAGCTGAGATATATTAGAAATGATAGAAGGGTTTGGCGCTGTTCCTATTTAGTTTCCTACCTCCATATAGGTTACTAGATTAAAATAAATTCTTAGGTGCACCGTGCATATATCAAATATTAAATACAATTTAACAATATGAATTCCCAAGTATACCGTGCATGTGTCAATTAAATATTCTGTTGCAATATTGTGCAATCATAGGTGATACATAGACATAACTTAAATGCTTACATATGTAATATTGCTAGGGAGGGAAGAAAGGGGGGGGGGAGGAGGAAAGGGGGGGGGGGGAAGGGAGAAGGGAGTGAGATAGGGAGGTGGGGAGGGGTGTAGGAAATCTGTTCCTAAGGAAAATTACAATAACAAGATAAAGTGCAAATGTGCTGGTGCAATCCAAAAGGCAACAGTGACAAGATAAAAGTGCAAACGTGCTTCAAAATTCTTTAGTAAGTCTCTTGTGTCATATTCTTGTGCTGTGGTGATAATCCTTCACTTATAATATCTCTTTGCTCTGAAAGTGCAGCCACTCACCAGATCACTTCACCCCTGCGGGGGTAGTAGGCAGTTACAGTTTTATCGCCACTGTACAGCGATCGCTGGCGGGCTCAGGATCGTGGTATATCATATATAAAAAGAGAGGGAGTGCCCATAGCGTAAAATTGCTTTAAAAAAGTTTTATTACACAAAATGAAAGGGTACTCACACTTTTGCAGTAAAAATCAAGCGAAATGGTAAAAACGTCAAAACCGTCATTAATATCCTTCAGCGCTGGTACAGGAGGTGATGTTTGGGAAGCACAGATTAGGCCACGCCCTACGGGTTTCGTCGTTAGGACGTCTACGGGAGCGTGGCGTGACGCTCCCGTAGACGTCCTAACGACGAAACCCGTAGGGCGTGGCCTAATCTGTGCTTCCCAAACATCACCTCCTGTACCAGCGCTGAAGGATATTAATGACGGTTTTGACGTTTTTACCATTTCGCTTGATTTTTACTGCAAAAGTGTGAGTACCCTTTCATTTTGTGTAATAAAACTTTTTTAAAGCAATTTTACGCTATGGGCACTCCCTCTCTTTTTATATATGATATACCACGATCCTGAGCCCGCCAGCGATCGCTGTACAGTGGCGATAAAACTGTAACTGCCTACTACCCCCGCAGGGGTGAAGTGATCTGGTGAGTGGCTGCACTTTCAGAGCAAAGAGATATTATAAGTGAAGGATTATCACCACAGCACAAGAATATGACACAAGAGACTTACTAAAGAATTTTGAAGCACGTTTGCACTTTTATCTTGTCACTGTTGCCTTTTGGATTGCACCAGCACATTTGCACTTTATCTTGTTATTGTAATTTTCCTTAGGAACAGATTTCCTACACCCCTCCCCACCTCCCTATCTCACTCCCTTCTCCCTTCCCCCCCCCCCCTTTCCTCCTCCCCCCCCCCTTTCTTCCCTCCCTAGCAATATTACATATGTAAGCATTTAAGTTATGTCTATGTATCACCTATGATTGCACAATATTGCAACAGAATATTTAATTGACACATGCACGGTATACTTGGGAATTCATATTGTTAAATTGTATTTAATATTTGATATATGCACGGTGCACCTAAGAATTTATTTTAATCTAGTAACCTATATGGAGGTAGGAAACTAAATAGGAACAGCGCCAAACCCTTCTATCATTTCTAATATTTCTTTTTATGGTATTTGATTGCCTTTGCAATTTTTGTTTTTTGCAATATAAATGGAAAAAGACCGAAAATTTTGAAAAAAAAATGATATTTTCTAATTTTTGTTATAAGAAAAATCCAATAAACTCAATTTTAGTCATACATTTAGGCCAAAATGTATTCAGCCACATGTCTTTGGTAAAAAAAATGTCAATAAACGTATATTTAATGGTTTGCGCAAAAGTTATAGCGTCTACAAACTAGGGTACATTTTCTGGAATTTACGCAGCTTTTAGTTTATGACTGCCTATATCTCATTTCTTGAGGTGCTAAAATGGCAGGGCAGTACAAACCCCCCCCCCCCAAATGACCCCATTTTGGAAAGTAGACACCCTAAGGAAATTGCTAAGAGGCATGTTGAGCCCATTGAATATTTTATTTTTTGTCCCAAGTGACTGAATAATGACAAAAAAAAAAAAAATTTTTACAAAAAGTTGTCACTAAATGATATATAGCTCACACATGCCATGGTTATATGTGGAATTGCACCCCAAAATACATTTTGCTGCTTCTCCTGAGTACGGGGATACCACATGTGTGGGACTTTTTGGGAGCCTAGCCGCATACGGGGCCCCGAAAACCAATCACTGCCTTCAGGATTTCTAAGAGCGTAGATTTTTGATTTCACTCCTCACTACCTATCACAGTTTCGAAGGCCATAAAATGCCAAGATGGCACAAAACCCCTCTAAATGACCCCATTTTGAAAAGTAGACACCCCAAGCTATTTGCTGAGAGGCATGTTGAGTCCATGAAATATTTTATATTTTGCCACAAGTTGCGGGAATATGACAAACTTTTTTTTTTTTTGCACAAAGTTGTCACTAAATGATATATTGCTCAAACATGCCATGGGCATATGTGGAATTACACCCCAAAATACATTCTGCTGCTTCTCCCAAGTACGGGGATACCACATGTGTGGGACTTTTTGGGAGCCTAGCTGCATATGGGGCCCCGAAAACCAATCACCGCCTTCAGGATTTCTAAGGGCGTAAATTTTTGATTTCACTCCTCACTACCTATCACAGTTTTGAAGGCCATAAAATGCGAGGATGGCACAACCCCCCCAAATGACCCCATTTTGGAAAGTGGACACCCCAAGCTATTTGTTGATAGGCATGCTGAGTCCATAGAATATTTTATATTTTGCCACAAGTTGCGGGAATATGACAAACTTTTTTTTTTTTTGCACAAAGTTGTCACTAAATGATATATTGCTCACACATGCCATGGGCATATGTGGAATTACACCCCAAAATAAATTCTGCTGCTTCTCCTGAGTATGAGGATACCACATGTGTGGGATTTTTTGGGAGTCTAGCCTCATACGGGGCCCTGAAAACCAAGCACTGTTTTCAGGATTTCTAAGGGCGATAATTTTTGATTTCACTCCTCACTACCTATCACAGTTGGTTTTGAAGGCCATAAAATGCCAAGATAGCACAAAACCCCCCCAAATTACCCCATTTTGGAAAGTAGACACCCCAAGCTATTTGCTGAGAGGCATGTTGAGTCCATGGAATATTTTATATTTTGCCACAAGTTGCAGGAAAATGGCAAACTTTTTTTTTTTTTTTGCACAAAGTTGTCACTAAATGATATATTGCTCAAACATGCCATGGGCATATGTGGAATTACACCCCAAAATACATTCTGCTGCTTCTCCTGAGTACGGGGATACCACATGTGTGGGACTTTTTGGGAGCCTAGCCGTGTACGGGGCCCCAAAAACAAAGCACCACCTTCAGGATTTCTAAGGGCTTAAATTTTTTATTTCACTCCTCTCTACCTATCACTGTTTCGAAGGCCATAAAATGCCAAGATAGCACAACCCCCCCCCAAATGACCCCATTTTGGAAAGTAGACACCCCAAGCTATTTGCTGAGAGGCATGGTGAGTATTTTGCAGCTCTCATTTGTTTTTGAAATTGAAAAAAGAAAAGAAAAATTTATTTTTTTATTCTTTTTTCAAATTTCAAAACTTTGTGATGAAAAGCAAAATCTGCAAAATACTCACCATACCTCTCAGCAAATAGCTTGGGGTGTCTACTTTCCAAAATGGGGTCATTTGGTGGGTTTGTGTAATCTGGGCATTCCATGGCCTCCCAAAGCGTGATAGGCAGTGAGGAGTGAAATCAAAAATTTACACCCTTAGAAAGCCTGAAGGCGGTGATTGGTTTTCGGGGTCCCGTACGTGACTAGGCTCCCAAAAAGTCTCACACATGTGGTATCCCCATACTCAGGAGAAGCAACAGAATGTATTTTGGGGTTTAATTTCACATATGCCCATGGCATGTTTGAGCAATATATCATTTAGTGACAACTTTGTGCAAAAAAAAATTGTCTTTTTTCCGCAACTTGTGTCAAAATCTAAAATATTCCATGGACTCATGATAACAATAAAACATTGCAGAATAGAATACAGTAAAAAAGAGCAGAACAATAGAGAGAATAGAGAGAGAGAGAACAATAAAACGACAACTATTTTTGTTTTTTTTATTTAATTTTTTTTTGTTTTTTTTATTTTCTTTACACTTTTTTTGTAACAAACTTTTGTAACTGTAATCGGTTCCAGGTTCGGGTCCCTCAAAATGCGATAGCCTCTTGGGAGACCCTGTGAAAGTGTGCCTAGTCTGTGCATTGCTGTACCCTACGCTAAAACTCCACTAGTGTATGGTAGCGTTCAAAACATTCACCAATGCAAAGACCAGGATTGTCAGGACAGGAGGGACAATAATAGCGGGTGTCATGCCTATATCCACGCTTTCTGCAGGCACAACATTTTCTTTGGGGGGGCTCGTTGGGTAGGAGTACGCGGGAGGACATAAGGAAAATGCCTCTCATGCAGCCAGCTTACTGCATTTGGTTGGGGATGGTGAGGTGGAGCACCATCTGGAAACAGAAGAGCTCTGACAATCTCTTCCTGGAATTTAAGGAAGGATCCATTCCGTCCTGAAGCTCTGTATAGCACATGAGCGTTCAGCAAAGCCAATTGAAAGAAATAAACGGACACTTTTTTATACCAGCGTCTGGCCTTATGGGCAACTAGATACGGCGCCAACAACTGGTTGTTGAGATCCACCCCTCCTATATTTTGGTTATATTCGTGGACACAGAGGGGTTTCTCCACAGCACCAGTCGCCACAGTAATTTGGACCGTCGTGTCTGCATGAAGGGAGGTAAGAATCCCTCCACTTCATAGCGAGCAAGTTATTACACTTCAAGCAGGCACTCTCCCCCAGCCTAAGACGGGAATCTACAAGCCACTGGGGAAAGCCCCGGCGATTAGATCGCACGGTGCCACATGCTCCAATCTGATGATCAAAAAGGTGACTAAAAAGTGGCACACTCGTGTAATAATTGTCCACATACAAATGGTATCCCTTTCCGAATAAGGGTGACACCAAGTCCCACACAATCTTGCCAGCACTTCCTATGTAGTCAGGGCAGTTTGTCGGCTCTATGTGGCTATCTCTTCCCTCGTAAACCATAAAACTACATATATAGCCTGTGGCCCTGTCACAGAGCTTATACATCTTGACCCCGTATCTGGCGCGCTTGCTGGGAAGGTACTGTTTGAAAGACATGCGGCCTGAAAACTTAATCAGGGACTCATCAATGCAGACAACTTGATGGGAAGTAAACAAGTCTGCAAAACGTTGGTTGAAGTGGTTTACAAGAGGCCAAATTTAGTAGAGCCGATCGTATCCAGGGTCTCCACGAGGACAACAGAGTTCATTGTTGTTGAAGTGCAAAAATCTGCTTGTATCGTGCCCTGGCCATGAAAGCAGAGAACACGGACATATGGTACATTGGGTCAGTGGACCAATATGAACGCAACATACTCATTTTAACTAACCGATCAGACCCCCCACCCATGGGCAGGCAGGGACGTAGATTTTAAGAAAGACCCCACAAAAAAATGACATGGGGTCCCCCCAAATTCCACACCAGAGCCTTCAGGTATTGTATATATATATCAAAGGGGAACCCTATCTAAAGAAAAACAAGAAAAATAAGTGTGGAGTCCCCCCAAATCCCTTATACAAGCATGTAGACTGACAGGTCACTAAAGTGAGGAGGAATCAGCGTGTACCGCACCTCTTAAACCATACCAGGCCACATGTTCTCAACATCTGGGGTACCCTTTTAATGAGGACAAGGGCCTCTTCTCCTAAACCTTGGCCCAGTGGTTGTGGGGGTCTGCAAGCAAAGGACTTATAATCTGGAAGATCCCTTTGAAAGTAAGGAGGCCCTCAAATACATCAATTAATAAGTGGTACATACAGTAGTTCCCCTGCTGTTTCATAAAAAAATGCTGATAATGAATAAACACACACACAATTCATCACAAGTCCTTTAATAAATAAAGCCCTCCAAAATATACCAAAATGTAAATTCGCCATCAATTACATGGTACAGCAATGCAGATCTACTCCAATCACAATGCCCAACACCTGCCAATCCACCAAAAGAAAAAAAAAATCCAAACCCATTACTTGAGCCCCACCAAATGACACCCCCCGGTCCTACCACAATGTAAGAAAAAAGGTGGGTGATGCCACTGACCTTTTAAACATATTAGATACTGCATTTAACATCCCTTATCACAATGTCTGCATTTGGCTTCCGATTTTCTGGTATCATAGTCTTCCCAGTAGGGCTGAAATTTAATTTTAAAGTGACACTGTCATGAGAGTTTTATGGAGGTGCCAGTGCAGGTCTTCTTCCTCAAAACAAAATCCTAGATGCCTGGCTAAGCAAAGCTTAATTTTAGTATGTTTCAGTCAGAGTCCTGGAAAAGGATGATGTAAGTGAGTGTGAGAAAATTGTCAGAATTGTTTCTATATATGTTCCAGGTCAGTGACTCAGAAAGCTTTGAAGTAAAATTATCACAATGACAGCCAGATAACTTGCATTCTCATAGAACAGTTTAGTAATGGAAGCCTCAATTAAGCTCTCATGACAGTGTCTCATTTACCCACTTGCCTACAGGGCACTTTCATCCCCTTGTTGTCAACGGCATTGTTTTAGCTTTCAGTGCTGTCACACTTTGGATGACCATTGCGCGGTCATGCAACGCTGCACCCAAACAAAACTATTTTGTTTTTTTAGTCATTAAAGTTTATTGAGGAAAAAGAAAGGATTACATATGAACTCGGATTACAAATCCAGTTATAACTTGACTTATTATTGTCATATTATTATTTGTAATACAAATAACAATTGATAACAAGTTAGTGGATAAGGTCAGGTAGACAGCTATCGCCTAGTAGTAGTGTCTGAAGACCATGTCTCTGCATCAAAATACAACTATAGCAGTGGAAAATCTGCACCTCAAATTTCCATGTATAGGGAAGGGAGTGAGTGTAAAATAAAGCCCAATATAGGTAAGTAAGGGGGGAAGAGAGAAATTGATAGGGAGGGGACAGAGAGGGGTAATGGGGGGGTGAGGGTATTCAATATGCAAATTGCTTGTTGCTGTTCAAGTACCGGGGTCAGCATTCGAGCATTCAAGCCAACGTATGTTAATGTACTTTGAAAGATGAACTGGGACATATGAGAGGATACCAAAGGTTGTTCACTAGTAAATATGTCGCCTCAGATTAAGGGTGAGCATTCCAGGTATGGAAGTACGCTCCAAGTCAGTTTCTCGTAAACTCAGAGAATATTTATAAGAAAACCAGGAAGACCAAGTTTTATTAAATCATTTGACATTTTCATTTGATTGGGCAATGGTCTCCTCCATCTCACAGATATGTTGTGAGTGGAGTATGAGTCCCTTAGGGCCCTTGCCAATTTTTTGCCAGTTTCGTCACCTTGCTCATAATTAATAATTTTTTTATGAAAGAACAGGAACCGTTTCGTTTTGGCATCTAGGATCTGCCTAAGTGCTTTCCTGGTTTCCAATAAGGTCAGGGCTGAGTGTGTTGATAGGGACTGTTTGTGTAGGGTTTCTAGAGTGCAAATTTTATCAGTTAGTTGTGCGATTTCTTTTTCTTTCTCTCTTTTCTTGTGAGTACCCATTTTAATTAACTCCCCTCTAATGGAACACTTATGTGTCTCCCAAACCATCATGGTGTCCGCATCAGGGGCCATGTTGTGTTGTTAGGCAACAGAACAGGGTCCGTTAATAGTGAGGAATTTAATCCCCATGTATTGGATTTGGCTGGAGGGGCCGACAGATTTAAGGAGACAGGGGCAATACCCGCCCAGGAGCAAACACCCTGAGCTAAAGTCTTCCAGTTCTTTTATTAGGCCTTGGCAAAATGTTAGGTGGGAGGAATTCGGGAAATACACATTTGCTAAGGTAATAGGAACTCTGCAGCATTTCCCTTTAAGGAAAATAAATCTCCTCCCAGGGTCAATTAGCTTGTCAGATAGTTTGAAAGAGACACTCCTACTCACCAGAATCGACACCCCCTTAAATGTGGAGGTGTCATTGGTAGCATGGTGTGCCTGTGAAGTAGGAGTCGGTGAGCCTTGGTACATGGTTCATCTTAAAGTGTGTTTCTTGTAGGAAAACAAATCTGGGCCTACCTTTTTTAAGTTCCCTTAGAAGGGTTGTGCGCTTCTCGGGAATGTTCAAACCTTTGACTTTATGGGAGATCACCGTAGGGTTTCGGGCCAAGGAAGAGTAGGCCATAGTTCAGGTCCAGAGAGAGATGGCAACCCACACCTGTAAAAGCAACTCAATAGATTTTGATTAGTCAAAAACAATGCTAGTAGAACTTATCAGTGAACTGGGGGGGTGGGGTAGGAAGGGGGAGGAGAAAAGGTGAGGTCAGAAAATGAGGACAGTGGTAAATGAGAGGAAAAAAGGGTTTACACACCCCTTGGGCAGTTATACCGTCCCAATGGGTTAGTTAGTGCACTATGGTGGGGTCAATAGGTCCCATCAGGGTGCACTTTGTGAGGTAGAGGGAGGCGCCCACGGTAATTGACAGCACAAACTAGGATAATTCGAGGTAAAAAGTATAAACTATCTTTCTTGATCATACATCACGGGACACAGAGTATTCATTACTTACTGGGTCTGATAGGCAGAATCGGTGATTGGACACTGGTTAACCCCAATTAAGGAGAATTCCTCCCCTAAATAACCCCTCCCATACAGGGAGGACCTCAGTTTTTTCACCAGTGTCTAAGGTGGTTGGTCACGTAAAACATGTGCTGTGAAGAAAGCTCCAGTTTGGTCCCTGCGGGGCCTTAAAGGGCTATGCTGATCGGATCCATATCTCGGGCCGATATTTTGACACCCAAGATGGTATGGTACCCGGGCCTCGTCATCCGAAGAAGCAAGGTTTTGCCTGTAAGTCTCTCTTTGGAGGACTGGGCTCTGAGAAAACCAGGCTTGGTGTACTATTAAAACAGTGGCACAAAAGTTTCTGGCAGAGTCTTTTACAGGTCCTGGTAAGAGGTTTCTCTGAGTAGGAACCCAAAAAACCCTGAAGGTTGGCACAACGCTACCCGCCATAATGGGTGAAGGCTGGAAACTGTCTGTTCTCAGCAGTTCCTGCGGCGGGGACAGGTAAGAGAAGTTAATCCTATATATATATATATATATATATATATATATATATATATATATATATATATATATATATATATATATATTTATATTACAAATGGATTTTCTTCAATGAGTAGTTGCATGTCTTACCTGATTTCCACCACTAGAGGGAGTAAGGAGCAAATTTACGTGCTTTTCAGATACACACTCAGTGAAGCTGGTGTCCAATCCGCTCACTTCCTCCACTGCAGGTGTGCAGACGCCAGGTGGCTAATTTAAAAGCCCAGAGCGTTCAGAGCTCTGTAAACAGATGGACACAGACTGTGGGCAGTGAGCATCCTAAGTGGTCGGATCCAGGCTAACCTAAGACACCTACTCGGCATCAGGTTGTGCAGTATTAAGCCTATATGTATATTGTGAGACTTTTAGCACAACAGTGATTGCATATGTACTAGTACCTCTGCTTTGTAGCTTGGGACTATGTCTCCTCGTAAGAGGGTCTCGGGGGGAGGTAACAAAGGCACAAGAAAGTCACCGTCTGTGTCTAGGGGTCCTAAAGATGCCTGCAGATTACCATCCCCCCTGCAAGACTGGAGCAAGCCTCACAGGATGAGTCAGTGCCCCTGTCAGGTTTTGCAGCCTCTCCTCATGTTACAGCCCCAGCGTATGTCACAGAGGATTCCCTTAGGGCTACATTGGAGGGTTTTGAGGGAAGAATTATGAATTTTATTTCAGCTTCCTTAAAAGATAGCAGAAAAAGGAGTAGATCCCCTCCCTCTGCTGCACTTTCTCTTTCAGATGAATCTTCTGACAATGAGGAGAGATCCCTATCCAGAGATAGGGATCAAGAGCAGTCTGAGGATTCAGAGGAATAGGAGAGAGCTTCTTCCTCTCAGGCACTCAAGAAGCAGGTCCAATATTATACTGAACTAGTGCGTTCCACATTTAAAATGCCCTCTGCTGAGGCCGCTACATCCTCTGTTTCTTCCCTGGGGGTCAGAAGGATCCCACAGACTGCCTTTTCCTTTCCAATTCATCCTTTAATGAGGACTGGGGATATCCCAATAAACTGTTTACTCCTCCTAAAAGGTTTTCTATGCTTTATCCTCTGGAGGAAAGCTTCACCAAGAAGTGGGAGGTCCAATCCGTGGATGCGGCTGTTTCTTGTGTGAATAAAAACCTGACCTGTCCCTTGGACAATGCTCAAGTGTTTAAAGATCCAACTGATAAAAAGCTGGAAACTTTATTAAAAGCCTCCTTCTCCATGGCTGGCCCTGTAGTCCAACCTACAGTTGCAACTGTGGGTTTGTGTCAATTCCTCAAGGAACAGGTTAAGCAGATGCTTGGCCTCCTTCCCAGTGAGGAAGTGGAGAACTATGCAGACCTTCCACAGGTGCTGTGTTTTATGATTGATGCCATTCTGGATTCTGCCAAGCAAGCCTCTCGTTTGTATCGCCTGTTGGTACACATGCGCAGGTCTCTTTGGCTTAAAAGTTGGGCAGCAGAGCTTTCATGCAAAAGATATTTAGCTGGCTTCCCATTCAAAGGGGAACGCCTATTTGGGGATGACCTAGATAATTTTATCTAAAAAATTACAGGTGGTAAATCTACACTCCTACCAGAGGAGTAAACGTCCACCATTCAAAGGTCTCTTTCCCCTTCCCCTGGAACATCAGGCTCTAAGCAGTGGCGACGGCCTTCCCAATCTACTTTCAGAGGAAGGGCCCAGGGTCACACCCAAGGGCAGAAAAAGGCTTGGGGACGAAAGCCTGCCAAGCAGTGCCCCAAAACATCCCTGTGAAGGGGCGCCCCCACTCGGCCGAGTGGGGGGAAGGCTCCTACAGTTTTCAGAAGCCTGGCGGGAAGAGGTTCAAGACAAGTGGGTGGTCTCTTCAGTATCTCTAGGTTACAAAATAGAGTTCCTAGAGCTTCCACCAGCTCGTTTCCTAAGGTTGCTTACTATCCCAGGGAGTGATAGTAGAAACAAACCCAAAAGATCAGGGTTCAGGGTTCTACTCAAATCTCTTCAACGTTCCAAAGCCAAATGGAGATGTCAGACCCATCCTAGATCTAAAGGGTCTGAATCAGTTTCTACACATTCGATCCTTCCGAATGCAGTCAATTCGTTTGGTGGTCTCCACCCTGCAGGGGGGAGAATTCATGGCATCAATAAATATCAAGGATGTATATCTTCATGTGCCGATTTTTTCCGCTCACAAGAGATATCTAAGGTTCGCGGTAGACCAGCGCCATTTCCAGTTTGTGGCCCTTCCTTTCGGTCTCGCTACAGCTCTTCGAATTTTTACAAAAATTTTAGACCCTCTCTTAGCAAATCTAAAAGCTCAGGGCATAACTGTGGTAGCTTATTTAGACGATTTGCTACTCAGAACAATCGGCGGCACACCTGAACTGCGCTGTCTTCAAGACAGTAAGACATTTGGAAAGACTAGGCTGGATAATCAACCTAGAAAAGTCTTCTTTGCAACCTTCAACAAGGTTGGAGTATCTAGGCCTGATCATAGACACCGCTCAAGGCAGGGTGTTTCTACCAGAGCCAAAAGTCAAGGCCGTAAGAGCTCTAGTCCGCTTAGTATTAAGCAAAAAGAGTCCATCCATTCGGCTATGTATGAGACTGTTAGGAAAGATGGTTGCCACTTTCGCGGCTGTTCCATTTGCCCAGTTTCACTCAAGGCCCCTGCAGAGAAGCATTCTCTACGCAAAAGCCTCAATTGGTGGTTACGAACCAAAAATCTTTTGAAAGGCAAAGCCTTTCTTCCACTACAATGGAAGATCATAACCACAGATGCCAGTCTGACAGGCTGGGGAGCAGTTCTGGAAGAAACATGCACGCAGGGAAGATGGTCTGCAACCGAGAGACGCTTGCCCATCAATATTGTAGAAATTCGGGCAATTTACTTGGCCCTCATGGACTGGTCTTACAGGCTACAGGGTCATCCTATTCGGATACAATCCGACAATGCCACGGCTGTGGCTTACATCAATCACCAAGGAGGCACCAGAAGTCTGGATGCCCAAAGGGAGGTGAATCACATTCTTGCATGGGCAGAAAGCCATGTTCCCTGCCTGTCTGCGGTATTCATCCCAGGAGTGGAAAATTGGCAAGTGGATTTACTAAGCCACCGGCAATTATGCCCAGGAGAATGGTCTACACCCCGACATATTCCAAACCATATGTCAAAGGTGGGGAACACCAGATGTGGATCCAGATTCAACAGGAAGCTGGACAAATTTGTGTCCAGAACAAGGGATGTACTTGCTCAAGGGTCAGATGCTCTGACAATCCCATGGGATCAGTACAATCTAATGTATGGGCGGCACAGTGGTGTAGTGGGTAGCACTCTCGCCTAGCAGTAAGAAGGGTCGCTGGTTCGAATCCCAACCACGACACTACCTGCCTGGAGTTTGCATGTTCTCCCTGTGTCTGCGTGGGTTTCCTCCGGGTACTCCGGTTTCCTCCCACACTCCAAAGACATGTTGGTAGGTTAATTGGATCCTGTCTAAATTGGCCCTAGTATGTATGAATGTGAGTTAGGGACCTTAGATTGTAAGCTCCTTGAGGGTGTAGGGACTGATGTGAATGTATAATGTATATGTAAAGCGCTGCGTAAACTGATGGCGCTATATAAGTACCTGAAATAAATAAATAAATAAATAAATAATAAATAAATGTATGCCTTCCCTCCGAACCCACTTCTTCTGCGGTTCCTGGGAAGGGTCTAAAGGGAAGCAAAGTCGGTCCTTTTAGTAGCCCCAGCTTGGCCCAGATGACCTTGGTATGCAGAGATCGTAAAGATGGCAGTGGGCAGGCCTTGGGTCCTCCCATTCCGGCCAGATCTGCTCACACAGGGTCCGATTTGCCACCCTGCTTTACGAAGTCTAAATTTGATGGCTTGGCTGCTGAAACCCACATTTTAAAAGACCGTGGGCTCTCGGAGTCAGTCCTTTCCACTCTGGTCAATGCCAGAAAGCTGGTCTCCAGGCTTATTTACTACAAAATCTGGAAGGCATATGTTTCCTGGTGTGAACCCAGGGGATGGCATCCTAGAAGGTATATGATTAGCAGAATCTTGACCTTTCTTCAGTCAGGCCTAGAAATGAGATTGGCTTTGAGCACTATCAAAGTCCAAATTTCGGCTTTGTCTGTATTTTTTCAGAAGCCAATTGCTTCACATTCCCTGGTCCAGGCCTTTATTCAGGGGGCACTGCTGTTGAATCCGCCAGTCAAACCTCCAGTATGCCCATGGGATTTGAATTTGGTGTTGTCGGCTTTACAGGGACAACCTTTTGAGCCACTGCACCTGGCTCCTTTAGCGCTTTTGACTAAAAAATTAGTCTTCCTGATAGCCATATCCTCTGCTAGGAGAGTATCAGAATTGGCAGCTTTTCCTTGTAAAGAGCCATATTTAATTATTCACAAGGACAGGATTGTTATGCTTCTTAATCGTTCCTTCTTACCTAAGGTGGTTTCAGGATTCCATTTGAATCAAGATGTAATCCTACCATCCTTTTTTCCAGATCTGCAGTCTGCGGAGGAAGAATCTTTGCACACTCTTGATGTGGTTAGAGCAGTCAGTGTCTATCTGCAGGCAACCGCTCAGATACGGAAAACTGATTGTTTGTTTATTCTGCCAGATGGCCATAAGAAAGGCCAAGCAGCGTCGAAATCCACTCTTTCTAGATGGATTAGACAGGTTATTTTTCAGGCTTATGATATAAAGAGGAAGACTCCTCCTTTTCATGTGAAAGCGCACTCAACTAGGGCTGTTAGTGCTTCTTGGGCAGTGCATCACCAGGCCTCCATGGCTCAGATCTGTAAGGCTGCGACTTGGTCCTCAGTCCATACATTCACCAGATTCTATCAGGTGGATGTAAGAGGGCAAGAGGATACTGCCTTCGGGTGCAGTGTCCTGCAGGCTGCAGTTTAATTCCTCTGGTTTGCGGTCTATATTTTCTGATCTGTGTCTCCCTCCCCTCAAATGAGCATTGCTTTGGGACATCCCACTATGTAATGAATACTCTTTGTCCCGTGATGTATGATCAAGAAAATAGGATTTTTAAATACAGCTTACCTGTAAAATTATTTTCTTGAGAGTACATCACAGGACACAGAGCTCCCGCCCTTCTATGGGTTTTACTTGGTTACCTATTGCTTTGCTACAAAACTGAGGTCCTCCCCATATGGGAGGAATTATATAGGGGGGGAATTCTCCTTAATTAGGGTTAACCAGTGTCCAATTACCGATGGTGCCTATCTAACCCACTATGTAATTAATACTCTGTGTCCCGTGATGTACTCTCAAGAAAAGGATTTTACAGGTAAGCTGTATTTAAAAATCCTATTATATAATCAAAGGATAATGGGCCGTGGCCTGTACGATCAATGTACTAGGTACATGAAAGTCATCTCCGCACCTCTAAGATTTTAACTATAGCAGAACAGCCATGAGTTGTAGTTGAGGAAGGGAGGAAACTTTTTGCCCCTATCTCAAGTACCCATGGAATAGTAAAGACACAAATGATCAAAATAACAGATCTGAACATACAGTGAATAACTGGTAAAATAGCTGCAGCAGTAACAGTAACAATAACGGGTGAGTGGGTAGAGTGCGTAAAATGTGGAAAGCCAAGGTCCTGAGCATAGATCATCCACAGAGCTTACAGTGAGTTTACCTCCTGGGATCTGATGTGAATGTCAGTGTGTTCGTCTGAAAACTTAATGGAGGAAAAAGGAAAATTAACACATAAGAGGAAAAAAAAAGAAGCAAAAATCCAGGAAAAAGACCAAAAAAACAGGTATAGTGAGCTGTCTCAGCTAAGTTGGAGAAATAGGCATGTGTGATGCTTTGCTGATGCAACAGGTGGAGACAAGTGTACAGGCTTTTGTCAGACCACATTGGAGGCCATAGCAGGACAGATCACCCACATACCCATGTAAATAGGGCATATCGTGTTACTCAATGTCGTTACTAGAACTGAGTGGGTAATAGTTGAGTCATGCATAGTCAGACTTCCTCTAGGTCCCTAGAGGAGTGTGCTCTGTTGTTTGGGGTACCTGCCAGTGAGCCCTCTTGTCGAGTCTGTTTCGGGTTCTTGGAGGGGTGCTTCTCTGGCGTAGTCAGGGGAGAGTGTGGCAGGCTCCGTTCAAGAGGTGGCAGTATAAACTCCTCGTACCATTCAGGGAGATCAATCTGGCCCAGTTGAAGCGAGGTACAAAACTCAGGAAGATCATCTGGGGTGTGCAATGAGTGCTGTCTGCTGTTGTGGGTTACCAGGAGGGCGAAGGGGAAGCGCCAGGTGTATCGCAGCTCCTTTTCCCGTAGTTTATCCAAGAAGGGTCACAAAGCTCTGCAATTTCTCAGAGTTATCTGGGACAGGTCCTGAAAGAGCATGATAGTCTCTCCATTAAAAACAATCTGCTCATTTCTGTGTGCTTTGTGCATAATGTCCTCCTTGAGATTGAAGTTTTGCAAGCAGCAAATGATGTCACGTGGGAGTAGAGTGTCTGGTCCCCTAGCTCTGAGGGCCCTGTGAGCTCTGACAAACTCAATGTCTGTGTCCTCTGGCCTCCCAAGGAGACTGTTAAACACCCTCTGTAAAACTGGTATTATTTGTTCAGTTTCCACAGATTCTGGCATTCCCGAACTCTAATATTATTATGCCTGCCCCTGTTGTCTAAATCTTCCAGGTGTCTGTTCATATCAATGAAATGGAGAGCATGTGTGGATTTTACTCTTTCCAATCTGTGTATGGCTCTTTCCCTGTGTTTCCTGGCTGTTTCAGCAGAGGCCATCTTGTCTGTTAGGACCAATAAATTAGTTTTGAGGTCCGTGATTGCAGCAGAGAATGAGGATTTAATGTCAGCTGCAAAGCCTGACATGTCAGCATATGTGAGGGGGAGATCAGGCATTTCTCCTACCGTTGTCCTCTGTGGCTGACTGAGAGTCCTCACTGTAATCCTCCTCCGCGTGAGCCGGCACCAGCTTGCCTCCTGCTGTGCCTCTCAATGCAGAGGCCTGGTTTTGAAGAGATCAGAGATGTTTCTCCCCGTGTAAGTGGCCGAAGATCGGCAGGAATGAGTGTGCGGTGTTTGGCAGTTCTACTTGTTCAGTATCAGGTGTGTGCGGTGCGAAGAGACGGGCTAAGGCCACGGATCAGTCGGAGCTCCCTCGTTATGCTGCCATCTCTGCCACGCACCAAGCCACGCCCCCCCTTTTTTATTTTTTATCACATATAGAGCTTTCTTTTGGTAATTAATCACCACTGGATTTTTTGTTTTTTGCTAAACAAAAAAAGACATAACATTTTGTTTTTAAAAGTTTTTCTTAGTTTCGGTTTCTTTGTCATCCAAGGCTCTGCCTCTAAGCGCTTTGTCACTAGTATACATAACTTTCTCCTGAGGAATATTTGACTTAACCTTTTTCCAGTACATGGATAAGGTTCACCTTGTGCCTACCCTTAGGTCTTCCTGCACTCAAGTCATGAATTTCTCTCTTTTCAGGTTCTTCATCTACGTTTCAATGAGGCCTGGCTAGTGGGTACCATGATAGGGCGCATGCTGCCTGGCTGCTCTTTCCAGGGTGACAATGCAACAAAAATTATAACTTCTTTAGACAGGTTGCCCAGTTTTGCTCCACAGTGCCAAATTTTGCTGATTGGGGATGCACCATGGACTGTTATCCATACCAGACCTCAAACTCGGCTTCTATCAGGTACTCAGAAAAGCATTAGGCTTCATGTACACTACAGCTGCTAAACTTAGTTTAGCATTTTTTTGTATTTATTTTGCCAAAGCTCCTAAACTCAATTTCATAAAAGTCTATGTGTCCATGTACACATAGGCTTTTAGGATCATTTAGGAGCTGCTGCAGTTAGGGGAGTGTCAACCTCCCTCAACCTTCCTCTCCTGAATGTGGAAGAATTGTGTTCAGGATAGAAACATTTTGAACGCCTGCCGTAAAACATGACAAAATCACCATAAAATCTAGGTGCGGTTTTGCCGTGTTTTCCAGTGGCCAGCGGTCATAATAGGCTATGTGTACATTAAGCCTTAGGTGACTACCCACACCAAATCAAAAAACTCAAGTTTAACTGTTTACTGACCGGAAGATTTGGCTGCTTAACCACTTCAGCCCCGGAAGATTTTACCCCCTTCCTGACCAGAGCACTTTTTACAATTTGGCACTATGTCGCTTTAACTGACAATTGCGCGGTCATGCAATGCTGTACCCAAACAAAATTTGCATCCTTTTTTACCCACAAATAGAGCTTGATTTTAGTGGTATTTGATCACCTCTGTGTTTTTTTTTTTTTGCGCTATAAACAAAAAAGCAACAATTTTGAAAAACAAACTATTTTTTTAATATTTTGCTATAATAAATATCCCCCAAATTAAGAAAAAAAAATTGTTCATCAGTTTAGGCCAATATATATTCTTCTACATATTTTTGGTAAAATAAAAATTGCACAAATCGTATATTGATTGGTTTGCGCAAAAGTTCTAGCGTCTACAAACTATGGGAAAGATTTATGGCATTCTTATGGCATTTTTATAATTTTTTTTACTAGTAATGGCGACGATCTGCGATTTTTAGCAGTACTGTGACATTGCGACAGATCAAACACTTTAACACATTTTTGGGACCAATGACATTTATACTACTATAAAAATGCACTGATTATTGTGTAAATGTCACTGGCAGGGAAGGAGTTAACACTAGGGGGCGATCAAGGGGTTAAATGTGTGTTCCTTGGATGTGTTCTAACTGTATGGGGATAGGACTGACTGGGGGTGGAGACAGATCGTTGTTCCTACTTAGTAGGAAAACGATCTGTCTCCTCTCCCCTGACAGAACAGGGATTTGTGTGTTTACAAATCCCCATGCTGTCTCTCGTGCCCGTGATCACGGGTGGCCGGCCACATGCATCAGGTCACCCGCAGTGCGGCAAGCATGCGCGTGCCACCAGCGGCTCTTAAAGGGAACAACGTACCCATACATTGTTTTGGCCAACCGTGCCATTTTGCCAACGTATATCGGTGTAAACCAGTCGGCAAGCGGTTAATGACCATTTTTGGACCATTTTTTGGACCATTGGCATTTATATAGCGATCAGAGCTATAAAAATGTATTGATTACTGTGGGCGATCAATGGATTAGTTAGTGTTTCCAACTGTATGGGGATGTGACTGACTTGGGGAGGAGACATATAGCTGTTCCTACTTACTATGAACAAACGATATGTCTCCTCTCCCCTGAAAAAACAGGGATTTGTGTGCTTACGCACACAAATCACCGTTCTAGCTCTCGTTCCCGCAATCACGGGTGGCCAGCGGCGATCACGCCCATTGGCGCCTCCAGCAGCTCTTAAAGGGGAAGACTTACCCATACGGCGATTCATGGGAGCGTGCCACTTTGCCGACGTATATAGGCGTTAGCCAGTCCGCAAGTGGTTAAAGAAGCTAAAGTTTGCAGATTTCTTAGTTACATGTGGGCTTCAACAGGCAAAGGTGATGACTCTCTTCTGGCCACTTTATATTTATGAGAGTATGGTCCCTAGGCCCTAAATACTGGCATTAGTTCCTATCTGGAATAGGAAGAAGTCAGCAAAAGCTGGCTAGGGAGCCAACATCAGTTGCTACTTCAAGATGTCAAACACCTTCTGTTGTTCTAATGCCCATTTCACTTTCATACTGGTCCCCTTCTGGCCTATACCATGTAGGAGCTTTTCAGTTTGGGCAAAGTTATTGATGTAAAGCTTGATGGAATGACAATATTATCGTGCCAGCCCCAAAAAAAGTTCTGATTAAAGTCACAGTTGTTGAGGGCCTCCATTCCTGTATGGGGTGTACACCTTGTCTGGAGATTATGCGTCCTAGGAACTCGATCTCATTTGTGAATAGATGGCTCTTCTTGGGTTTGAGCTTCGTCCCATAAAGGTGCAACTAGGCCAAAAACATCATGATAGTGTTCAAGATGATCTTGAAATATGGCAGAAAACACTACTACACCATCTTAGATCAGGATACTACCCAGGTTTATGTCTCCAAGGCAATGTTCCACCATCATACTCTGAAAGGTGGTACGCATGTTTTTTCAGCCTAAATGGCATTCTTTTGAATTTGTACAATCATGTGGGAGTAACATGAAACAACTGGCCTGTTTTATGGCAGCAAGGAATTCCTCAATCAGTGGAAGTGGATAGGCTTCCTTAAAGGTCACCGTATTCAGACATCTATAATCCACACAAAAATGAAGGGTGCCATCCTTCTTCCTCACCAAAATGATTGAAGCCACCCATTGGGCTCTTACTCTCCTTGATCACCTCAGGTGTGAAAGTATGCCTTTATATCTCTCTCAGCTAGGAGGGCTCTCTTCTGTGGACCTTCACTTTCCCTATGGTGTGTCTCTGGTGTTATATAATACAGTACCCGTGCATATTGCAGAACTGATTCTCCTGCTGTTTGTTTTCGGCTGACCAAGTGGGTCTTGAGGTTTACTAATGTTACTGCTTGACCATACACTGCTATACGCTTAATCTTATCAATGAAAATCCTACTCCTTGGGCTACAACTCTGTCAGGTTTTTAGGTGCCATCAGTGCCTCTATTGAAGAGATTTTTCTTTGCTTCCTGTTAGGACAGGAAGTGATGGGAAATCACTCCAACAGGGACACCAACAAAAATACATTTTTTCTTAGAATAAGGAAGGTTTAAACTTCTCACCATGTTTTTATTGCTGTCTGTGCCTTCTTGTGACAGTGACAACCTCACCCCCCCATTTGTTCTACAGGCAACACAAGGACAGAATGTAAGGTGATATCTCCTCAATTGAACTACAAAAATAAAACCTGACAGAAGTTTTATTTCTTCATTACTCTATCCAAAACATTTTGGTTGGAGATATTCTTTCAAGAAATACATTGATTTACCCACTGAAGGGACCAACAGTGATTCTGAACCTGAAATATTTTGGCCCTCTAATGCAAAGGCAGGACAAATTGGATAAGACCCTGATAAAAAAGACTAAGGAGACGATGTGAAATAGGATGTAAAATGTAATATGAAAAAAATGTTTAGCATATGCTAAATTAGTAAGATCTCGGTCTGTAGGGTAAACAAAAATATGAACTAGATGTTGAAAGTATGATATTTTTGTCCTATCTAAAAAAAAACGGTTGGAATGATCATGTCAGTAGTTAATGCAAGGTACAAATTAGAAACAGAGAAAGTCAAGATGATTTCATTCTTCTTGGAACAGTGAGAATCGATAATACTTTTTTTGTTTAAAATATCTGCATATGGGATAAACCTTAAAGTTAATATTAAAAAAGTTCATTTTTTACTTTTTATCTCTTTATATTTAGGGGGCCTGTCCGATTTGTTAAAAATTAAAAAATTAGCAAGCTTCAGATTCAAGCCAGATCAGTAAATTTTATCATTCACACCTACAGCTATATGAAATGTTCAATGGTGTGATGGCCTGGTACATCCAAGATATAGCAGAGACAAGTAGGATGTGTTTTATGTGTGTCTTTGATGTCTTAATATTTTCTGATTGGCTGAATTGCAAATTTAGATATTTCCTACAGTAGTAATTGTTGATTTCAATGAGTTTCCTAATCAAAATATGCTGGGAACTATCAAGCATATATAGTTGCAGTACCTTACAAAAGTTAGTACACCCCTCACAATTTTGTAAATATTTTATTATATCTTTTCAGCTTGCATAACAGTGTAAATTTGCTTTTCCCTCAAAATAACTCAACACACAGCCATTAATGTCTAAACCGCTGGCAACATAAGTGAGTACACCCCTAAATAAAAATGTCCAAATTTGGCCCATTTAGCCATTTTCCCTCCCGGGTGTCATGTGACTCATTAGTGTTACAAGGTCTCAGGTGTGAATGGGGAGCAGGTGTGTTAAATTTGGTGTTATCGCTCTCACTCTGCTCATCACTGGCTCCTCCCTAGGGAGGAGCCAGTGCTGTGTGTACACTGTTGGTCGTGTGAGGAGATCCCAGCTGTTAGCTGTATGCAACTGATCTTACTATATGCGATTTATTCTGCTGAAAAGTGTGAGTGAATTTTTACCCTTAGTTTATAGGGATTACATATCACACTGCCTGCGCAATGGTCTTTCTTTTTTTGTTGTTTCATACTGTGGAAGTTCTTTGAAAGCCAGAAGGCAGCCCATGCTAATGAGCAGCTGAATGTATGAGCAAGCCAGCTATCACTGTTGATTACTCATTGAAACCTGTCTATATTCATCAAATCACCAAAGTCGTTATATTTTTTCATAGCAATATGCTGTCCTATTGAGATACCTGTGCACTGTGGTTCATCACATTAATATATCTCATCTTTATTTTTCTCTTTTTAATTGTGTTCAATAATTTATTACCACATTGATATTTAGTTATGGGATTTTGTTATGGTGAAGGATGTTATGTTATTTATAATAGGCTCCATTTGATTATTTTGCACATGATTCACTGATTAATTATTAAGAGATCACACCGTGTTATATTGGGAGGTTAATATTAGCGCATTTTACATTCTGAATACAGACAATACGCTGCACACTTCATCAAACTGGTCTGCATGGCTGTTGTCCCAGAAGGAAGCCTCTTCTAAAGATGATGCACAAGACAAGCAAACTAAGGACATGGATTACTGAAACCAGGTCCTGTGGTCATACGAAACCAAGATAAACTTGGTTCAGATGGTATTAAGCGTGTGTGGCAGCAACCAGGTGAGGAGTACAAAGACAAGTGTGTCTTACCTACAGTCAAGCATGGTGGCGCGAGTGTCATGGTCTAGGGCTGCATGAGTGCTGCCAGCACTGGAGAGCTACAGTTCATTGAGGGAACCATGAATGCCAACATGTACTGTGACATACTGGAGCAGATCATAAACCCCTCCCTTTGGAGACTGGGCTGCAGGGCAGTATTCCAACATGATAATGACCCCAAACACACCTCCAAGACGACCACTGCCTTGCTAAAGAAGCTGAGGGTAAAGGTGATGGACTGACCAAGCATGTCTCCAGACCTAAACCCTATTGAGCATCTGTGGGGCATCCTCAAATGGAAGGTGGAGGAGTGCAAGGTCTCTAACATCCACCAGCTCCATGATGTCATCATGGAGGAGTGGAAGAGGACTCCAGTGGCAACCTGTGAAGCTCTGGTGAACTCCATGCCCAAGAGGGATAAGGGAGTGCTGGAAAATAATGGTGGCCACACAAAATATTGACACTTTGGGCCCAATTTGCACATTTTCACTTAGGGTCGTACTCACTTTTGTTGCCAGCGGTTTAGACATTAATGGCTGTGTGTTGCATTATTTTGGGGGGATAGCAAATTTACACTGTTATGCAAGCTGTACACTAACTACTTTACATTGTAGCAAAGTGTAATTTCTTCAGTGTTGTCACATGAAAAGATATAATAAAATATTTACAAAAATGTGAGGGGTGTACTCACTTTTGTGAGATACTGTATGTTGTATGGTGGGAACACATATGAATTTTAACGCTTTCAGTATTTGGGTAAGGCTTCCCTCATGGGATCCTGTAGTTCCCAAGCATGGACTCCCCCACAGGTTCTATAACTAACAGAGTGGCAATATGCAGTCTTCACCTCTAGGAGCCCTAGGTTAAGTTCAGCATGGTCTGGCCAGAACTCACATACCTCGCAATAAAGAATACTAACAGTCTTACCTCCCATCAGCCCTCGTGCCCCCCCTCTCTTGAAGGGGGAGCTAACATGAAAGTGACCCCTAACTGCATTTTCTTTTCTGAAAAAAGACGAGCAGAGAAAAATTGCTGTTTTCAATACACTGGAGTAGGGATGAGCTTCGAGGTTCGAGTCAAACTCATGTTTGACTCGAACATCGGCTGTTCGCCAGTTCGCCGAACAATGAACAATTTGGGGTGTTTGCGACAAATTCGAAAGCTGCGGAACACCCTTTAAAAGTCTATGGGAGAAATCAAAAGTGCTAATTTTAAAGGCTTATATGCATGGTATTGTCATAAAAAGTGTTTGGGGACCTGGGTCCTGCCCCAGGGGACAAGGATCAAAAAAAGTTTTAAAGACGGACGTTTTTTCGGGAGCAGTGATTTTAAAAATGCTTAAAGTGAAACAATAAAAGTGTAATATTCCAAAGGGGCGTGGCTTGGAGCGCGGAGAGGATGGCAGCAGACTAGAGAAGCTCCGCTACACCCTCGGCTCCTTCAGCAAAAACGGCACGACACTAACAGAAAAGATGAGCAGACTCACAGGCCACAACTCAGGCAACCACTCTCGCCGCTCTGCACCCTTATCTGGCTCGAGAAGCCTCCCAGACATCTTTAAAACTCAACCCCGGAGCGTCAAGGCCAAGTCCAAGATGGCGCAGCCTCGTGGAGACGATGAGTTCAGTGAAGACTCACAGTATGCAGAGGAGGACGAGGTAAGGGATGCCCCTGCGTCTGAGCTGCCCTCTCACTGCTATGATGACAATAGCAGCTGACATCAAGGGCACCCTCTTTTTCAGCCATAAAGGAACTAAAAGCTGAGGTACTTTCATTATCAGAGAAAATGGAGGGGGTAGAGAGAGCGGGCTCGAGGAGAGATAAAGCCATTGCACGCCTAGATAAAATCACTGACTCTCACTGTGCACATCTCATTGAGATGAATCGCCAGTTGGAGGATTTAGATAACAGGGGGAGAAGGCGCAATATAAGGGTGAGAGGTGTCCCTGAATCAGCTGAACCAGGCAATATACCATCCACATTACAGTGTTTAATGATCTGCTGGAGCGCCAAACAGACACTCCGATCGAATTTGACAGGGCGCACAGGGCTTTGAGAGAGAGGCCGGCTGACACAGCTCCCCCACGGGACATAATTTGCTGTTTACCCAACTTTAAGCTAAAGGAAGATATCATGGCTAAAGCATGGCGTAATGAACACATTACATTCAATGACACTGAGATATTCATATATCAGGATCTTTCGCCTATTACCCTAAACAACAGGAGAGCACTGCGCCCCCTGCTGGAGACACTGCGCAGACAAAATATTCCTTACAGATGGAAATTCCCTTTTGCGCTAAATGCGACTTTCCAGGGCAAACAAATATTTCTGCGCACGCCAAATGATCTGCCTGATTTCTTCCACGATTTGCAGATACCACTCATTGAGCTACCGGATTGGTATGGGGAATTCCGCAACCCACACGCGGTGCCTGAAGTTCAGGCTTCACCCCATGCTACCCCCCACACAAGAGAGGAAAATACCAGAAACAACATGCTCCGGGTCCTAGTTCTACTAAGAAACGCCCTAACGCTTCCAGAGCTTTGCAACCTGAATCTGATCCAGAGTGAGGAGGAGAACAAACAAGGTCTGATGACACTAAGGCTTTCCAGAAAGTATAGGAATACGACCTTGAGGTGAATTGGGTTTTCTTTTTGAATGCTAACCCCTTAACCCCTTCACCAGAGGAGATCTTACCCTGTTGTTCTTTTGGTTACTGTGCGGTTGGGTTACTGTTATTTTCCTTTTGTTTTTTCCTCTCTCATTTGAGCTGAAACAGTTGTTCCCCACTCAGGCTGTTCCACAGGTCAACAGAAGAGGGGATATTGCTTATATAAGCAGAGCCGGAGGCGGGAAACCCCTATTGATCCCTACAGACATGAGGTATGACAATTATTGAGCATTGACTGAGAGAGATCTGTGTCTGTTGACATTCCTACCTATGAATGTGGCTCCTAGCCTTGGGCTTATTCACACGGGACGGATCCAAAATCGCACCTGTAGTGCATGCAAACTGTTCATTTTTTTTTTCTCATACTGCTGAAGGAAGGTGTATCACAAGACAGACAACAACACACCTAATGCGCTTTCTAGCTTTCCACCTGATATTACCTTTTAAGTTTGCAAGTATAACATCTGAGACAACATGAGTCTATGGGATCACCCACATAATATGTTCATTGATTAATATGTTGGAAAATAGAAAATAAGTGTATATGTTTGAGTCTAATCGGTTTTGATTTTTTACACCCCCCTCAGGGGTGTCGGTTGTCATTTAAAATCAATGTTATATATCTTGCAATATCATTACAGGAGCGGGGGGTTGAAAGGAGTTCTTTATTTTTAGTGGTATATTACCCTAGATTGCTAAGTTTTACCAAGGAAGCGATTGCAGATACAACTCTGATCGCACCCCCCCACCTCTCCCACAGTGGATGCCGAGAGGTGGGCATATAGGTGACACCCCTCTTTGTAGGGTTCTCACAGGTGCGCACGCTCAAGGCCCCAAGTTATATAAATTCCTCTAGGGGCTGTTGCTTAGAGGTTAATTACTACACATACGGGCCCCACTCCCTTAGTGTCAGAGAGTGGGACCACATTTTTCTCTCTTTATTGTTCTTCTTTATCTCTTCTTTCTTTTTCCCTTTCCTTACCCTCACCCTTTCCCTTTTTGTGTTTTGGACCATAGCGTCACTTGAGACAGCCTCAACTACCATGATTTATTCCTCACTGGGTAAGAGCCCCACAGTAATATCTCACAATGTAAGAGGACTAAATATACCTCAAAAGCGCACACAATTATTAAGCCATCTTGGGAGGGAGAAGCCGGCTTTTGTCTTCTTTCAGGAAACACACTTTAAAGCAAATTTTATTCCCAAATTAACTGATAGTTACTTTACTAAGGCGTATCATGCTGCTAACATAGAATCTAAGACGAAAGGCGTTTCAATCCTAATTGGAAAAAACTCGGACTTTGAGCTCACCCAACAACTAGCAGATTCAGAGGGCCGGTATCTCCTTCTCAAGGGGACTATTTGGAAACTCCCAGTCACTCTAGCGAATGTGTATTTCCCAAATACTGTGCATGTGACCTTTTGCCAAAAACTGATTGATGAGCTCAGGTGGTTTGCCTCTGGTTGCATAATCCTTGGAGTGGACTTCAATGTTCCATTGGACCCCCTCCAGGATACCTTCAATGGTAGATCATCACTATCATATCGCATACTTAAAAAGATTAGAGTATTGCTGAACAAATTAACGTTAAAAGACACATGGCGGATAGCACATCCACAGGAGAAGGACTACACGTACTTCACCACGGTACACAACAAGTACTCACGCATAGACTTTGTGTTTATAACACAAAGGGACTTAAACATTATGACGGGAGCACACATAGGAACAAGGACAATATCAGACCACGCCTCGACCTCTCTAACCTTAAAACTTCAAAATACACCTAAAAGACAGGGTAGCTGGAGACTCAATTCGACCTTACTGACAGACCCCGTGACTCTAGAACCTATAACGGAGGCTATAAAGACATTTTTCAGAGAAAACTCTACAGAAGAGGTGTCACAAATTACGGTATGGGAGGCTTATAAGTGCATGCTTAGGGGCAAACTCATCAGCCTAGCATCACTGAAAAAGAAAAAAGCAGAGAAAGAATTAAAAGCCATCATAGATAAAGTACATAAGTTCGAAACTCAACATAAAAGATCGTCGGCGATGACCTTGGCCGAGGAGCTTCTAATTGCCCGTAAAGAATTACAGGAAAAATTGGACTTACAAGCAAAACGTATATTATTTTTCCGCAGGGGTTTCTTCTACGAACATGGGAACAAAAACAGTAAATTCCTAGCCAGGGCCCTGAGGGACATTCGCTCGACCAACACTATTACACAAATCAAAAACAGAGAAGACAAATTGACACATGCCACAGACCAAATTGCTACGGAGTTCCATAGGTTTTATACGAAATTGTATAACCTCCTGCCCTCACATAAGCCTGCGGCAGTGGAGGGATCTAGATCTCAGATCATAACACAATATTTAACACAAAGCAGCTTACCTAGTGTCACAGAGGTAGATGCGATGGAAATTGACAGGCCGATAGAGCTTATGGAATTTTTGTAGGTGATCAAGTCTTTAAAATCAGGAAAAAGCCGGGGCCCAGATGGCTTTACAGCCATATATTATAAGACGTTTTCACACCTCCTAGCAAAACCTTTACTTACCTTGAATTCTCTCATGACTCCCCAAAATCTCCCACTCTCATTTAACATGGCACATATAACGGTAATCCCCAAACCCGGCAAGGACCCCAACGTCTGCTCGAGTTACAGGCCAATATCCCTGCTAAACTTGGATATGAAACTTCTGTCCAAAATTATTGCAACAAAAATAGGTAGATTCCTGCCTGATATTATTGGCCCAGATCAGGTGGGGGAGAGGCACGCGATAATGTTATCAAAGCCATGAATCTCATTCATTCCCTTAGAGGGAACTCGTCAGGGGGCCTCCTCCTATCCACGGATGCGGGGAGGCCTTTGATAGGGTGGCGTGGGATTACATGTTCGCAGTATGCAAACACGTAGGTTTCCAGACCAACATGCTGACGTGGATTTCAACACTGTACCAGAACCCGACGGCCAGATTAAAGATTAATGGATCTCTCTCAGAGCCAGTACAGATACACAATGGCACGAGGCAGGGTTGCCCCCTGTCCCCAATCCTATTTATTCTCACTTTAGAACCCTGTATACGCACAATAAATTGGAATGTATCGGTCAAAGGTTTATCCCTGGGTCACACATGCCACAAAATAGCCACTTATGCAGACGACTTGTTGTTTGTTGTCACGCAATCACACACGTCGATCCCCAATCTACTGAAAGATTTTGAAATGTTTGGATACATCTCCAACTTCAAGATCAATTATGAAAAGTCAGAAGCACTCAATATCTCTCTGAACCCAAAGCAGCTCCAAGACACTAAGTCCAATTGCCCCTTTAAATGGGTAGATTTCAGACTTAAGTACTTAGGGAAATGGCTTACACCTGAATTAGACAGTCTTTACACGCAAAATTTCCTCCCTTTCATACACAATTTACGACGGGACCTTCAACTTTGGAATCTCAAACCATTGTCATGGTTTGGAAGAGCGGCAGCAATAAAAATGACGGTTTTGCCCAGGGCACTGTATTTTTTTCATACACTGCCCATTAGGTTGCCTAAAAAGTTCTTCTCTATACTACACACTATACTGTAGAGACTTTATCTGGGCTGGGAAGAAATCGTGCATAAGCATGAAAACACTGATGACAATGAAAGCAGAGGGAGGTATTAATCTCCCACATTTTAAACACTACTATTATGCGGCTCATCTGGTTCGCATTCTTGATTGGAACTGCCATGCTTCCTCTAAGGCTTGAATGGGTTTAGAAAGTCTACAGACCGAGATACCTCTGAGATTTCTGCCATGGGACACTAAAGGGGCTCGTTCGCCCAACTTGGATTTACATCCCACAATCGGCCCAACGCTGGCAGTCTTTCAGACTGTGTCTCAACTCTTCAACTTCACGTCCACACCAGGTCCTCTAACCCCATTGATTATAACAAGGAGTTTGCGTTAGGCCACACCACAGCGTCCTTCCCATACAGGGAAGGTAAGACCCCATTAACAGTGGCCCACTGTTTAGACAATGGTAAAATGAAAACCTTTGAACAGTTGTAGACCGAATTGCAGGCTAAACACTTTACACATTGGCAATATAGACAACTGCATGATTACGTACATTGTACTGCTAACAGACAGCAATTCTTGAGGGAACAAACGAGGTTTGAACAATTATGCATCACTGGAGAGCAGGTGAGTAAAGCAACCTCTCTGATGTATGGTTGGTTACAGACCAGTCAATACAGACAACCGAGCAGACATAAAAAAGTTTGGGAAACCGCTCTCAAAAAATCTTTTACGGATGAACAATGGGATAATGCATGTATCTTGGCACACAAGTGTTCCATTAGCGCAGGTACTCAGGAAACCTCATATAAGGTTCTGATAAACTGGTACTTTACCCCGGCCAGGTTGCATGCATGGTACCCAAAGGCTACCGATGTGTGTTGGAGATGCAGAACTGTGCACACACCTCATCCCAGAAGCTACGTATGTGCGAACATTCCCACCATATGTGCAGCATGGTACCTGTCTCAGTTCTGCATCTCCAACACACATCGGTAGCCTTTGGGTACCATGCATGCAAGAATGCTGTCTGTTACATGTATCCAATTACTCATTGAGTAGGTACAAAAAATCAGTAGTACGCCACATGCTAAACGCAGCAAAAACCATAATTCCAAGACATTGGAAATCAACGCACACACCTAAATTAACAGAATGGCTCTCTGAGGTTGATTCACTCTACAGGATTGAGGAGACGGTGGCAATGGCATTAGAAAGAACAGACACATTTCATAAACTATGGAAAGCATGGTTCATCTTTAAATATTCAGATGATTTTGCCAAGATGCAGAATGGCTAAATATAATAGATACAGACATCACTATGATGACTAGGTCTTACACCTACTTTCAGAGCCTAACAGGGAATACACCAGAGTTAGTCTGGATGGAATGTAATCATTTATCCTTCAGATAAGCAGCTACAGAGCCAAAACCTCCCATCCCCATATCTTTATCCCTCCCCCTCTCTCTCCCTTCTCTCTTCTTTTCTCTGGTTATTTTATTAATTACTATCTATATTATTTTACTAGTACTAATATATAAGACACTTACAAAAATACTCAGTAATTTTGTAATGAAGGATCATTTCATTTAAAAGACTGTGAATATTGATGGACCCAGATTTTATGGACTCGTTAATGATTGTAACTGATTAAAACGATAACTAGGGCTGCATATGTGATTAGGAAAAAAAAAAAGAAAAAGGGTTTTTTATGAGATCCTGAATTAAACACAAACCGAATAAGCTGTAAAACAAGATGTCTAGTAAGATTATATTGATTATGTCATGTGCTTTGTTATAATAATTTTTATGCTAAATAAAAACCTTTATTGGAAAAAAAAAAAAATGTGTAATATTCCTTTAAATTTCGTACCTGGGGGGTGTCTATAGTATGCCTGTAAAGGGGCGCATGTTTCCCGTGTTTAGAACAGTCTGACAGCAAAATGACATTTCAAAGGAAAAAGAGTCATTTAAAACTACTCGCGGCTATTAATGAATTGCTGGTCCAACAATACACATAAAAGTTCATTGATAAAAATGGCATGGGAATTCCCCACAGGGGAACCCCAAACCAAAATTTTTAAAAAAAATTACGTGGGGGGTCCCCCTAATTTCCATACCAGGCCCTTCAGGTCTGGTCTGGATAGTAAGAAGAACCCCGGCCAAATTTTTTTAAAAAAATGGCGTGGGGTCCCCCCAAAAATCCATACCAGACCCTTATCCGAGCATGCAACCTGGCAGGCCGCAGGAAAAGAGGGGGAGGACGAGAGAGTGTTCCCCCCTCCTGAACCGTACCAGGCCACATGCCGTCAACATTGGGAGGGTGCTTTGGGGTAGAACCCCAAAACACCTTGTCCCCATGTTGATGGGGACAAGGGCCTCATCCCCACAACCTTTGCCCAGTGGTTGTGGGGGTCTGCGGGCGGGGGGCTTATCGGAATCTGGAAGCCCCCTTTAACAAGGGGACCCCCAGATCCCGGCCCTCCCCCCTGTGTGAAATGGTTCTGTTCTACACACGGGAAACATGCGCCCCTTTACAGGCATACTATAGACACCCCCAGGTATGAAATTTAAAGGGATATTACACTTTTATTGTTTCACTTTAAACATTATTAAAATCACTGCTCCTGAAAAAACGTCCGTTTTTAAAACTTTTTTTTTTGCATTGATCCATGTCCCCTGGGGCAGGACCCGGGTCCCCAAACACTTTTTATGACAATAACTTGCATATAAGCCTTTAATATTAGCACTTTTGATTATTCATGTTTGTGTCCCATAGACTTTAACAGTGTTCGCGTGTTCAAACAAATTTTTTGCCTGTTCGCAAGTTCTGGTGCGAACTGAACAGGGGGTGTTCGGCTCATCCCTACACTGGAGTGACACACCAGAGGCAAGAAGCTAAATGATTCAGGTGGGTGGGTTTAAAAGGGCACACTAATTCTATTGCAGTTATACTAACAAGGAAAATATGGTATAACAATTATAAATATTTGAATACAGTTTTTTGGTATATCTGTATCATTTTCATAAGATGTGTAATAAGGCATAGTACACTCTGTACTGATTGTCTTTACAGAACACATGGGCTTCACTTGTATGTTTATTGTGTTCTAATTCTTTATTTCTGGATCTTGGCACGGCAGTTAAACAGAAAGTCTAGTGTTTTTCCGATTCAGTAAGTGTGGCAACATAAAATTAAAGTATATAGTAATTGGAATACATCATAGAACACTAACCATCCAAAAAGCAAATCAGGTTTAGGGCTTGCCTAAAGTCTTTCTAGATTTAAAACTTTCATAAAATTTCCACAATAAAGCCAATATTTTTATTTGTACTTGTAAATACATAGCTAATTAGTAACAGATTTACAAATAGATGGAGTAAAATGAAAAATACTTATATATGCAGTATTTGTATGCTTGCATGTCTATGTATATTTATTCATGTCTGTGTATAATATACAGTATGTATCAATATGTAAATATGTGATCTATATAGGCATGTGTATATTTAAATATGTATCCTATAAGGTATGTATATATTTTAGAAAAAGCCTGGCATTGTAAAACTTGGAAAGTGATGCTTGGTTAATAATTAGAATACCTATGCACAAAGTAAACAGTTTTGTCCGGGATTTTCATGTAGACATAATATAAACAAAACCTTTCTCAAGTGGTGATATTAAGTATTCGCATAACAGATATTTCCAGCATATTAATTCACATCACCAGTCTGGAAAGTCTGTGCATTAGCCTGACACTTTGACCTTAGAGACCTTTCATAAGCAGATAAATAACCCGTAAGCCTCACATAACAGAGCTAGGTTTTGTTGAGGATAAAGGCCCCATTACAGAACACATGCAACGGTGGGACTGTGAAAAAACAAGTTTGAAAAAACAGGAATATTAGATAGATATTGGGGTTGATTTACTAACACTGGAGAGTGCAAAATCTGGAACAGCAGTGCATGTTAGCCAATCAGCTTCTAACTTCAGTTTGTTCAATTAAGCTTTGCCAAAAAAAAAAAAAACTGGAAGCTGATTGGTTTTCAATGCAGAGCTGCACCAGATTTTGCACTCTCGGTTTGTAAATCAGCCCAAATGTGTTTTATTACTATAATTTGACATTATTTCTTTCTCTTGGGATAATACTTTACTATGACCTTTCTATGAGAACTGTTTTATAAGATGTTTTACTTATGGCTATTGTAGTTAAAGTATCCCGGGGCTTTTATGTTAAAGAAGGAAAAACCTAAATCACTCTCTGCCTCCAAATTCATGTGGTATACCACTATTGACTTCTCTACAACCAGCCCCTAGGAAAATTTCCTGGTGGTTGAACAAAAAATTTACTAATGTATGGGGTGCCTTACTGAGCCTACCTTAAAGAAGAACTTAATTGTAACTGCAACTGTTGAGACAATGAACATCTTGGTCAGCACTACATAAAGCATAATGTATAGTGTACAGAGGTCAGGAGTAATTAAAAAACAAAACAACATACGGAATGCAGAAGTCAAGATGAGCGCCACGTTCACATCAGAGTCCTCCCTTACATCCATGTCTCTAAAGTCCCACCTTACATCAGTGTCTCCAGAAGTCCACCACCTGACATCAGTGTCCCCAGAGTGCCACCACCTTACATCAGTGTTCCCAAAGTGCCACCACCTTACATCAGTGTCCCCAGAGTGCCACCACCTTACATCAGATTTTGCAGAGTTTCCCTTTACATCAGAGTCTCTCCCTTCGGCTGAGTCCCCTTTTAAACCAGAATCTGGAGGAGTGCCCCCTTACATCAGAATCCGGCAGAGTGTCCCCTTACATCAGATTCTTTTGGAGAGCCGCCTTACCTTTTCGAGATCTGTATACTTATTTTTAGCTGCCCTCTTTACTCTTGCCCACAATTGGGCTGTTTCTGATGATTTCAATGCCTCTGTGGTCCTGGAAGAAACCTATTCTGGCTACTTTGAAATGTTAGGCAACCTCCTTTATCATGGCTTCTGGGCCCCATTTCCTGCCCTCACCTTGTTGATGAAAGCAATGATTAAGGCCTGACAATTATCTATGTCCAGATGTTCTTCAGCCTCTGTTTCCTTGTCCCCGCATATTCCTCTGTGGTGTAACCCGAGGCTCCCTGAATTCCAGACCCCTCTGTCTAGGCCTTGAAAGGTACCAGGTACTTAGATAATATTTGTGACAGAGGCTCCTTGGTTACCTTTAGAGATGGGCCGAACACCCCTCGGTTCGGTTCGCACCACAACTTCCAAACGTAGCAAATGTTTGGACCTGCACATCGAACCCCATTGAAGTCCATGGGACCCGAATGTGAAAAATTAAAAGTGCCCATTTTGAAAGCTTATATGCAAATTATTGGCCATAAAAAGGTTATGAGGGCCCAGGTACTGCCCTGAGGGACATGTATCAATGCAAAAAAAAAAAAACGTTTAAAAAGATTGTTTATAAAGGAGCAATGATTTTAATGATGCTCAAAGTGAAACAATAAAAATGAAGAATTCCTTCAAATATAGTGCCTGGGGGGTCCCCAATTGTCTGCCTGTAAGGTAGCACATCTGTACTGTGTATAGAATCTGCTGCAGCAAAACTGACATTTATCAAGAAAAAAACTACATTTAAATTGCCATCAATAGAAAAATCAGAAATAAACAGTGTGAGGTCCCTCTTCGGGTCTGGTATGGATTTTAAGGGGAACCCCATGCCAAAATTAAAAAAAATGGTGTGGGGTCCCCCCAAAATCCATAACAGACCCTTATCTGAGCATGCAGCCCAGCAGGCCAGGAAAGCTAAGGGGGAGGGGAACAAGTGAGTGCCCCCCTCCTGAACCATACCAGGCCACATGCCCTTAACATGGGGGGTGCTTTGGGGCAGGGGGGCCAAGGAAGCCCTGGTTAAGCCTTTATCTGTTATTTACAAGGCTCTATTGCCTTTGATTCATGAGGGTCTTGATCACCTAAAATCAAAATGACAAGCGGAGGTGCCAGACTTGGATGGAGAAGACTAGGAGGTCATATAGGGTAACCCTCTTACTCAGCTGATTGCCACGAGGGAAAGGCTGATACAATTTAAAAAACTACATATGGACTATCTCTTGCCTCAACGCTTATATGGAATCAACCTTACGGTTGAAGCAAATTGCTGGTGGTCCACTGGTACACCGGCTGATTTCTTTCATGTGTTTTGGTCCTGGTCCCATGTTAAAGAATATTGGGTCGATATTGGGTCTGTCCCTCAAATGGTCACAGTATGCCTCCTGAGCCTGGTAAACCAGGTAAGACCTTACTTGGTCTGCTGCTCTTCTATGCAAGGAAAGGCATTGTCTTGAAGTGGAAGTCAGATAGACCCCAACCTTAGAGTGCAGGAAAGCTCTGAATAACTCTGTGATACCACTGTATAAAATTACTTACCTCTCTCATGGGTGCCCAAAGTTCCATAAGGTGTGGGACATATGGCTCAACTCCACGCCCACCACAACGGTAGCTAGATTGGACCCTGATGGTAGTGGAACTTCCTAATGTTGTCTTTCTTTTTTGACCTGAGTGTTTGTTTTATGATTTGGATGTTTCCCTCCTAGCCCCTTTTGAACCCATGGCCTTTCCTTTGGTGGTTTAGCTATCACACTTTAACTGTAAATGTTGTACTTCATTCATTCCAATCTTTGAGCCTACGCTCACTTGCAGATTTCTTTGCTATGACCTAATGTAACTGATAATATTGAATGAGTCACAGATCTTGTCTCATTACATGCGCTTTATGTGAGGTATGACCGAGCTGTTTCTTTTCTTGTTGTGTTTGGACTGTTATGTCTTGAGCCGGGGAATGCCCAAAGGCTCTGTTTTATAATCTATTTTGTTTAAAACAATAAACACAATTTCATTAAAAAAATTATGCAGCTACGATGTGTCTGCCGCCTTCTGTACTTCAAATTTTTCCTGCCCGCACATCCCATTTCTTAGGCACAGCACTGGCTGCACAGCGGGGATTGAAGTGTGGGTAGGCAAACAGGGGATAGGGGTGGGAGGAGGCAGAGCGCTTTAAGCCTCTCTTCTCTCCTGTTCATTTGAGGTGGCAGGGGGAGGTGCTGGTTGGACATTGTAAGAGTGTCACAGACACTTGATAGGGGCAGCCTGCCACTCCTAAATTTACTGACAAACTTATGAAAATATGGACAATTTTATTTACTATAAAAACAGTTGAAAAAAGTACATTACAGTTTGTACGATTAGGTTTGAATTCAGGGTGTGCAGATCCCCAACAATTAATAGAAATATTACGCGTTTCGCGGACAGTGCCGCTTCGTCAGGGCCTTGAAAATAGCACAGTATGACGTTGTGTGAATTCTACAGATGAAACATTAATTAGTACTGTATAAATTATATAATTACATAGATAAGAATTGAATACACACTGTATACAGACGTTAATGCATGAATCCTTACATAGATATATATTAATAGCATGTCATCATAAATATTTATCAGTAAAATGAAAATATTTGTAAAACATTGAATAAACAAATACAGTTACATTTTCAACTCATTGGGGGTATATAGCGATGCTTTTCACACAGGGAGCTAGAACAAAGGGAGTCAATTGCATGCTGTTATTTATCCAGATATGTGATGCTAAACTATGGAATTATGTAAAAGTATACACATACATACACATACAATCAATAATCAGAGGACACCAGCTCGGCTGGACAATGTGAGGCCTGGGAGCCCGTGGGAAAACGCCCCCCCCCACCTTAACCGGGAGGAATGGGTAGGTCCCTATACATGCAGATGGAAGAGTATGATAAGCCAAATGGTGGCCTCAAAAAAATAATAAAGATAGCTAAAATGACTAAAACACAAGAGAAAGAGGGGACAGAATAAATATGAAGGGGGATAGCAAGGAAGGAAAAGAAAATGGAAGGAAAAGAAAAGGGGAGAGGGAAAGAAAGTGGAGTAGGAGAAAAGATTGAAGGGAACAGGAAAAATTAAGTAAAGGACAAGAAGGCTGCATAGAAAAGAAGGAATAAAGAGTAGAAAGAAAAGCAAAAGAGAATGGGGGAGGGGAAAGGGCAAGGGGAAAGCGAACAATTTGGGGTGTTCGCAGCAAATTCGAAAGCCGTGGAACACCCTTTAAAAGTCTATGGGAGAAATCAAAAGTGCTAATTTTAAAGGCTTATATGCATGGTATTGTCATAAAAAATGTTTGGGGACCTGGGTCCTGCCCCAGGGGACATGGATCAATACAAAATTTTTTTTTTTAAACGCAGTTTTTTCAGGAGCAGTGATTTTAATAATGCTTAAAGTAAAACAATAAAAGTGTACTATTCCTTTAGATTTCGTACCTGGGGGGTGTCTATAGTATGCCTGTAAAGGAGCGCATGTTTCCCGTGTTTAGAACAGTCTGACAGCAAAATGACATTTCAAAGGAAAAAAGTAATTTAAAAGTACTCGCAGCTATATGAATTGTCGGTCCGACAATACACATAAAAGTTCATTGATAAAAACGGCATGGGATTTCCCCACAGGGGAAACCCGAACCAAAATGTAAAAAAAATGGTGTGGGGGTCCCCCTAAATTCCATACCAGGCCCTTCAGGTTTGGTATGGATATTAAGGGGAACCCCGCGCCAAAAAAAAAAAAAAAGGTGTGGGGGTCCTCCTCAAAATCCATACCAGACCCTTCAGGTCTGGTATGGATTTTAAGGGGAACCCCGCACCAAAATTTTAAAAAAATGGCATGGGGTCCCCCCAAAAATCTATACCAGACTTATCCAAGCACGCAACCTGACAGGTCGCAAGAAAAGAGGGGGGACGAGAGAGTGCTCCTGAACCGTACCAGGCCACATGCCCTCAACATTGGGAGGGTGCTTTGGGGTGTTCCCCCCAAGGCACCTTGTCCCCATGTTGATGAGGACAAGGGCCTCATCCCCACAACCCTTGCGGTGGTTGCGGGGGTCTGCGGGCGGGGGGCTTATCAGAATCTGGAAGCCCCCTTTAACAGGGGGACCCCCAGATCCCGCCCCCCCTGTGTGAAATGGTAAGGGGGTACAAAAGTACCCCTACAATTTCACAAAAAAAGTGTCAAAAATGTTAAAAATTACAAGAGACAGTTTTTGACAATTCCTTTATTTAAATGCTTCTTCTTTCTTCTATCTTCTATCTTCTTTCTTCTATCTTCTATCTTCCTTCGGTTTCTTCCTCCATCTTCTTCTTCCTTCGATCTTCTGCTTCTTGCTCCGGTGTTCTCGTCCAGCATCTTCCTCCATGGTGTCTTCTTCCCTTCTTCGTGTTTGGGCCGCTCCGCATCCATGATGGGAGGCTCCCACTGTGTGACACTTCTCGTCTTCTGACGGTTCTTAAATGACGGAGGGCGGGGCCACCCGGTGACCCCGCCCCCCTCTGACGCACGGGGACTTCCCTGTCCGCCCCCTCTGACGTCACAGGGAAAGCCTCTGGGAAGTCCCCGTGCATCAGAGGGGGTGGGGTCACCGGGTGGCCCCACCTCCATTATTTAAGAACCGTTAGAAGACCCCTCATCAACATGGGGACAAGGTGCTTTGGGGGGATGTGGGGGGATGTTGAGGGCATGTGGCCTGGTACGGTTCAGGAGGGGGAGTGCTTTCTCGTCCCCCCTCTTTTCCTGCCAGGTTGCGTGCTCGGATAAGGGTCTGGTATGGATTTTTGGGGGGACCCACGCCATTTTTTTAAAATTGTGGTGTGGGGTTCCCCTTAAAATCCATACAAGACCTGAAGGGCCTGGTATGGAATTTAGGGGGACCCCCACGCCATTTTTTAAAAAATTTTGGTTCGGGGGTTCCCCTGTGGTGAAATCCCATGCCGTTTTTATCAATGAACTTTTCTGACAATAACTTGCATATAAGCCTTTAGAATTAGCACTTTTGATTATTCATTTTTGATTATTCACGAGTCCCATAGACGGTGTTCGCATGTTCAAACAAATTTTTTGCCTGTTCGCATGTTCTCGTGCGAACCGAACCGGGGGTGTTCGGCTCATCCCTGGTCCCCAACCACCAGGCCTTTGCCTCTCTGCAGCCGGGCTGGCAGCCAGTGAGCAGGCCAGTGAGTGAGCAGGCCGGTGGATGAGCGAGCTGACTGGTGAGTGGGCGGGCAGGCCAGTGAGCAGGCCAGAAGATGAGAGGGTGGGTGGGCAGGCAGGCCAGTGAGGGAGCGGGCAGGCCAGTGAGATGGCTGGCAGGTGAGCTGGCGGGCGGGCAAGCAGGCAGTGAACAGGTGGGCAGGCCAGTGAGATAGTGAACTGCATCACTGCAGTTCCGTCCTCACTGTGCAGCCACGGGCAGCAAAGAGATTACATCATCTCTCACTGCCCGCCTTCACTCTGAGACACAGCCACTGGCAAGTGACAATCTGCATCTGATGCCAGGTGACACAGTCACTGATAAGTGACAATCCACATCTTGTGGCAAGTGACAATGAGCATCTTGTAGCAAATGACAATCCTCATCTTGTTGCAAATGACAATTTGCATCTTGTGGCAAGTGACAATCCACATCATGTGGCAAGTGACAATCCACATCATGTGGCAAGTGACAATCTGCATCTGGTTGCAAGTGACATAGCAAGTGACAATCTGCATCTTGTGGCAGGCGACATGGCAAGTGACAATCCGCATGTTGTGGCAGGCAACATGTCAAGTGACGTGGCTAGTGACAAGCTGCATCTGAAGGCAGGTGACATGTTGCATCTGAAGGCAGGTGACATGACAAGTGGCAATCCGCATATGGTGGCAGGCGATGTGGCAAGTGACAAGCTGCGTCTGGTGGCAGGCGACGTGGAAAGTGACAAGCTGCATCTGGTGACAGGTGACGTCATGACATGGCAAGCAGGGATGATCCTGATGTTCGTAGAACAAAAGAACATATGGGGCGCTCGCGGGAAGTTCGCCCGCTGCGGAGCGCCGCATAATGCACTGCGAGATCGCAGTGCATTGACAGCTGCTGATTGGCCAAAGCATGCACCTGACCTGTATGCTTTGGCCAATCACAGCGCAATGTGTTGTGAGTGCCATGATTGGCCAAAGGCAGGGTGCCTTTGGCCAATCATGGCTCAGGGGCTAAGTCCACACCCCATACTATATAAGGTTGCTGCTTACATGGCAGCCGTATATAATGAATGAATGGAGATTAGGCAAATAGTTTGCAGTGTAGTATTTAGTCAGTTAGTGTAGTATAGATAACACAGTTCAGAGTATATAGTGCAGTCAGTGTAGTATATAATACAGTTCAGAGTATATAGTGCAGTCAGTGTAGTATACAGTATATAATACAGTTCAGAGTATATAGTGCAGTCAATGTAGTATATATAAAACAATGCAGAGAAAATAGTGCAGTCAGTGTAGTATATATAATACAGTTCAGAGTATATAGTGCAGTCAGTGTAGTACATATAATACAGTGCAGAACATATAGTGCAGTCCGTGTAGCATATATAATACAGTTCAGAGTATATAGTGCAGTCTGTGTAGTATATATAATACAGTGCAGAGAAAATAGTGCCATCAGTATAGTATGTATAATACATTGCAGAGTATATAGTGCAGTCATTGTAGTATATATAATACAGGGGAACCCTATGAAAGAATAAAGGAAGAAAATGGCATGGGGTCCAATTTTTTCTAAAAAAACAGAGTGGAGTCCCCCCCAAAATCCATACCAGGCCCTTTGATGCCTGGCATAGATTTTAAAGGGAACTCCATGCCAAAATGTTAAAAAAAAATATGCGTGGGTGCCCCCCCAAATCCATACCAGACCCTTATCTGAGCATGCAGCCTGGCAGACCAGGGAAGGGAGGGACGAGTGAGCGCCCCCCCTCCTGAACCATACCAGGCCACTTGCCCTCTACATGGGGAGGGTGCTTTGGAGTGCCCCCCAAAACACCTTGTCCCCATGTTGATGGGAACAAGGGCCTCTTCCCGACAACCCTGGCCAGTGGTTGTTGGGGTCTGCATGAGGGGGGCTTATCAGAATCCGGAAGCCCCCTTTAACAAGGGGGCCTCCAGATCCCCCCTATGTGAATGGGTATCGGATACATTGTACCCCTACCCATTCACTAACAAAAGTGTCAAAAAGTAAAAACTACAAGAGACAGTTTTTGACAATTCCTTTATTAAAAAATAAAAAGTACATACATCTTTAATCCTGCCGCCCAATGGCCCTGAAAAAAAGAAAAAAAAGAAAAAGCTCCGCCTCCATTGGGAGGCCTTGCAGCTACTGCTGTCTCTTGGCTTTGACAGTTGTTATATAAGCAAGGGGGGCCATCCGGTGACGAGACCAAGTGACCCCACCCCTCCTGACATCATGAGACGTCATGTAACGTCAGAAGCGGTGGGGTCATCCGGTAACGTCAGTGGGTGGCCCTGCCCTTGCCTATATAAGAGCTGTCAAAGCCAAGAAATAGCAGTTGCTGGGAGGCCTCCCATGGAGGCGGAGATTTTTTCAGTTTTTAAATTTATTGGGTCTATCAAGCAGCATGATTGATGGTGGATTTACATTGTGAGACACTTTTTTTTAATAAAGGAATTGTCAGAAACGGTCTCTTGTGTTTTTTACTGTTTGACACTTTTTGGTGAATGGGTAGGGGTACAATGTACCCATTAACCATTCACATAGGGGGGCCAGGATATGGGGAGGCCCTTGTTAAAGCGGGCTTCCAGATTCTGATAATCCCCACACCCAGACCCCATCAACCACCGGCCAGGGTTGTTGGGAAGGGGCAAGGTGTTTTGGGTGGGTCCCCCCGCTCGTCCCCCTATATCCTGACATGCCAGGCTGCTTGCTTGGATACGGGTCTGGTATGGATTTTGGGGGGGACCGGATGCCAATTTTTTTTTATTCTGGTGTGGAGTTCCCCTTAACATCCATACCAGACCCAAAGGGCCTGGTATG
Source organism: Aquarana catesbeiana (assembly GCF_042186555.1). Lineage (NCBI taxonomy): Eukaryota > Metazoa > Chordata > Amphibia > Anura > Ranidae > Aquarana > Aquarana catesbeiana. The sequence goes on along the minus strand of NC_133327.1, from coordinate 321,223,801 downwards.
GACTGGGGGGGACCCCACTCCATTTTTTTCATTGCTTTTTGTATTGCAGGGAGCCGGCAATACATTATAGCCGCGAGCAAGTTTAAATTACATTTTTTCCTTTAGAAATGTCATTAATGCTGCGGCATGTTCTATACATCGCACATATGCACCACTTTACTGGCAGACAAAGGGGACCCCCCAGGCATGATATTTGAAGGAATATTTCATTTTTATTGTTTCACTTTAAGCATCATTAAAATCACTTCTCCTGAAAAAAATATTGTTTTAAAAACTTTTGCATTGATACATGTCCCCTAGGACAGTACCCGGGTCCCCATACACTTTTTATGGCAATAACTTGCATATAAGCCTTTAAAATGATTTTTCATGTTCGTGTCCCATAGACTTTAATAGGGTTCGCTAGAACTTTTTGCCTGTTCGAGGTGTTCTGGTGCGAACGGAACCGGGGGGTGTTTGGCCCATCCCTAGTGGCAAGTGACAAGCTGTATCTGGTGACAGGTGACATGGCAAGTGACAAGCTGCATCTGGTGGCAGGTGATATGGCAAGTGACAATCTGTATCTGGTGGCAGGCAATGGTGGCAAGTCACAAGCTGCATCTGGTGGCAAGCGACAGTGGCAAGTGACAAGCTGCATCTGGTGGCATGCAATGGTGGCAAGTGACAAGCTGCATCTAGTGACAGGCGATGGTGGCAAGTGACATGCTGCATCTGGTGTCAGGTGATGTGGCAAGTTACAAGCTGCAAAGCTGCATCTGGTGGCAGACGACCGTGGCAAGTGACAAGCTGCATCTGGTGGCAGGCGAAGGTGGCAAATGACACACTGCATCTGGTGGCAAGTGACGTGGCAAGTGACAAGCTGCATCTGGTGGCAGGAGATGGTGGCAAGTGACAAGATGCATCTGGTGGCAGGTGACGGTGGCATGTGATGCACTCAGGGCTCCCACTGATTCTGCATTATGGTGAGTTGAACTATTTAATTTGATATTACAATGTAATAATAGAAATAATGCGCTTCAATCAACCTGACACCATATCAACCATGATGCCATGATGATTGAAGCGCTAACACCAGCCATTGCCCTGGCAAATTGCCCGTGAAAAAACACATCCCCCTCGGGTCTTGGCATCATTTTCTTACACACATCCGGTTCCCGGTGCCAAAAAGGTTGGGGGCCTCTGCTGTAGAGCATCAGGAGACCCATGGGGAGATCACAAAGATCTCCTGTGAAGTTGATAAAAGTGTTAAGACCGCCGCCACTGTCACGGCTGGTCTTAGCACTTTCATCACTGTGGTTGGCAGGTCTCACCATTCTTCCATACCTCCTCCACACTGAGAGGTAGTGGCATCATTTTAATAGGTCACTTCCTCCCAGCCCCATAGGAGGGAAGAATAGTGACACTGTCTGACAGGATTTCATTTCCAGGGATTGGTTCTGTAATCGACAACTTATTTTCTGCCAGTGCCCCTCCCAAGACTAGACTCTGGATCCACCCCTGAGAGCAGTTCAGCTCATCACTACTGCTATGCACATCGTGTAAGAAATTCTTTTTCTGTCTTTCCCTGCTGGGTTTTTACAGGCAGATACCATTGAGCACCATGTTCCATGTTTTTTTTTTTTTTTTTTTTTGTAGTATACATTATAGGATTGTAAAAGACCCTGGACACCTTTGGGTGCCCCAAAGAGAGTAGAAATGCAGCTCGCGCAGCGTGCTGTGGCAAACAGTGGGTCTGGACAAATTGTGTTAAGAGTGGAAGGGGCTTAAAGGGGTATGGTTAAATAAAACAAAAGTATCTGCCACTTGGCTCCACAAACTTTCCTAGCTTGGCCACATGGGGCAATTGCCCTGCATCTAGGTGGATGGAGGAGAAGAGGGGACAGAGCCGTGAGGGGGTAGGAGCCAAGTGGATGGGAGAATGGAGCCAGGTAGACAGAGGAGAAGAGGAGATGCACCAGGTAAGTATAGCAACAAGTCCTATTTATAGTCTCGGAATACCCAATAGGAAGACAGTATGTGACCGGTCTAAACTACGTGGCATGTTCACCAATGCCAGTAGCCTGGCGGACAATTTGGGGGAACTAGAGATACTGTTGTACGAGGAGGATTTCGATTTTGTGGGAATCATAAGGCCGGTGTGGAGGCAAACTACCGGCTTGACCTTTGTCAAAGACATGGCTAAAATTGCGGTACTCCTCCGGCAGGGAGGAGAGTGAAGAGATGCACAGGACCTTGGCTACCTTCTGGAAGCATGTCCCACGGCATTGTGGTGACCAGGAGAGAACCTCAGCATGGAGCCAATCAAAAGAGGGGTTGTGCCTCTGTAACCAAGGATAACCAATAACCAGCGGAAACCTAGGTGAGGAAATAACTTGGAATTGGATTATCTCATGGTGAAGAGCCCCTATGGCCATGGACAATGGAACCGTCTCATGAGTCACATGGGCAGGCTTAGAGGTCTCCCGTCAAGAGCCTCAATGGCAAGTGGAGTGTCACGCAGCTGCAGTGGAATCGAGTGCTGCGATGCAAAGGCAGCATAAATGAACAGGCCTGCAGCCCCAGATTTGATTAGAGCCTGTATCTCGATGAACGACTCAGCCCAAGAAAGGGTGACCGAAACCAGGGGCTTATCCTTCTGGATAACTGGGGACAAAACAACGCCACCTAAGGTCTGTCCATGACAGGATCTCAAGGTTCGGGCGTTCCCTGGACGGGTAGGACAAGACTTCAAAAAGTGACCTGCCTGGCCACAATAAAGGCACAATCTCTCCCTTCTCCCAAAGGCTCTCTCATCCGCAGAGAGATGCGTGAAGCCCAAGTGCATGGGTTCATCCTCACTGACTGACATGGTACCAGGAGGCATGGGAGGTGAGAGAGGCACGGCTGGGACTGCAAAGCTCGGAGGCAAACGTACAAGAGGCTTCTGCAAGCGCTCCTTAAAAGAGAGTCTTTCTCTGAGTCTGGAGTCAATGAGAATGGCAAACGTGAGCAACCTCTCCAGCTCAGTGGATATATCTCGGGCTGCTATCTCATCCTTGATGGAATCCGAGAGACCATGAGAAAAAGCAGCCAAGAGGGCCTCATTGTTCCAAGCAACCTCTGCTGCCAGAGTACGGAATTCAATGGCATAGTCAGCAACAGTTCTCATACTCTGTTTGATGGACATGAGGCACTTGGCAGCAGAAGCGGAGCATGCAGGAACGTCAATACCCTTTTAAAGGAGGCCACAAACTCAGGGTAACTCAAGACAACAGGTTTTTGCGTCTCCCATAGAGGGTTTGCCCAGGCCAAGGCTCTCCCAGAAAGCAAAGATATTACGAAACCTACTTTGCTTCTGTTCGTGGGAAATGCCTGGGGCAGCATCTCAAAGTAAATCTCAACTTAGTTGAGAAACCCTCTGCATTGAACTGGATTGCCCCCAAATCGCTGGGGAAGCGGAGACGAACCAGACATATCTTTTATAGAGGTAATACTCGAGGCGGGTGCCTGCACAGAGACTGGCACAGCAGCATGAATCAGACCGAGACAGAAGTATAGTTAAATCACACTTGTTTAATAATAATAAGGTAAACAGAGTAAACATAGTCAAAACAAGCCAGAGTTCAGTAACCGGATTGGGTAGTCAGCCAAGCAAATGTCAGAGAGCCAGAGATAAATGTAGTAGTATAGCAAGCAGGATCAGGAGCCAGAAGGAACGTCAGCCGAGCAAGTCTTCAACATGAACGCAGGAGAAAGTCTCTGTGACGTTGAAAAAGGCGAAGGCAGAGATCAAGTGAGCTGGACGGTTTTAAGTAGGCAGGACTGATGAGCAGAATCAACAACAGCTGGGTAACTGTGGAGAGAGATGGGAGCTGGCAATTAGCCGAAACCTGAGTGGCCAGCACAGAGAATGAAGGGCTGAGCCCAGCCCTGACAGGGATGCAGCCAGGTGGAGGGGAGGTTGGAGCCGGGTGAACAAAGGAGAGGGGGATGCATCCAGGTGGACAGAGGAGAGGGGGAATTCAGCCAGGTGGAATGGAGGATGGAGCCAGGTGGATGAGGAAAGGGGGGATGCAGCCAAGTGGAGGGGAGGTTGGAGCCAGGTGGACAGAGAAGAGGGGGGATGCAGTTAGGTGGACAGAGGAGAAGGGGAATGCAGCTAGGTGGACAGGGGAGAGGGGGGATGCAGCCAGGTGGACAGGGGAGAGGGGGAATGCAGCCAGGTGGATAGGGTAGAGGGGGAATGCAGCCAGGTGGAGAGGGGGGAGGGGGACGCAGCCAGTTGGAGGAGTGACACATCAGTGATAAAGTCTGGTCCTCCTATGGAAGCCTTCCTCCTCATCATCATCCCTGGCCCCACATTCCCAGCACTCCCTCTCACCTAACAAATTCCTACCTTGGGGGATATATAATATAATCACTGGCATTTTCACTCCAGGTCCCTCCATGTGTCAGGCAGCAGCTGTCTGTGTCACTGTGAAACCTGTCCCAAGATCAAGAGATGAGGTCTCCTCACAGGCTGTGAGTCACAGCTCGAAGAAGGGAGACCTCCTCCAGCTCCTCCCCTGTCACGGGTCAACTGATCTCTAATTTCCACCACCCCTGGCCCCAATGGCCGGCTGCAGACTTGATGGCCAGCCATGGACTTGATGTGCGGCCGTGAACTTAATGGGCAGCTTGCAGACTTGATGGGCAGCTGTGAACTTAATGGGCAGCCGCGGACTTGATGGGCTGCCAGCTGCGGAGAGGCTTGATGAGCTGCCCAGTCCTAAGGGGCAGCTCAGCTTTGGGCCCCTCAATGACAAGTGGCCTGGCCCACCGGGAAAATGCCTATGGCCAGCCTGAGCCCCCTAACATCTCATGGTTCTCAACCATTGTTGGGCACAATGTGCGATTTCAAAGTGCTGTTTATAAATAGCACTGGGGAAACAACGGTCCACCACTTTGCTGTTAAAAAATGTATCCTAGATGGAAAAGAACAGTAAAAACATAGTTTCTATTGTACGTAACCTTTCTGTGTAAAATGTTACTATTTTAGGATGCATTGCAATATGATGACCTTGCTATGGCATCACCTGTAATTTGCATTTTAGAAAACCTGTACATGGAGGAGGTAAAGAAGAGACACCAAGTCATTGGTTAAGTAAGGTTTGTGGACAATAAGTGAGTCAAGATTACAAAATTGGAAATACAGTGCATGCTTTCTGTGAACACATAAACTTGGTGGACACAAGCATCAAGTTTACACTGAAACAGGTAGAATTACAAATGACCCTTTTTGGTTTGTGTGTTAGATGTCAATGAGGAGGATGAATTGGGTAATTATAAATGCTTGATTATTTTCCTGACACTTCTTAGGACTAAATAAGTTGCTGTGATAAGCTACAAACATCTTCAACATTACAGAACAAGGATAATTGAATATGATTAACTACTACTAGGCATACTATGACTTGGATGAATATGAACCTTCACAGATACAATATTTCAATATCATATTAATAGAATTGTTAAAAGAAACACCATATTACATTATTTCCAGTTATAACAGTATTGCCCCAGGATCATGTGAGATGACCCTTGAGCAACCTAGTAGGTATACACTCTGAATGCTCCAGTTTAGTTACTTGAGTAAAAACTCCTTGGCACATTACTCTTGTGGGTCAATCCTTAATGTGTAGTGGATTAAGTAAGATGGGATCCATTCACTTTAGTAGATTTAGCTGTTTTACTGCTGAGCATACAGGGAAGAGAGTTTGGAAAAACAGTATACCAAAAAACAGAACAGTGTTTTCTGATAGCAACTTCTGTATCTTAAGAAAGTGCAGCAATTTTATACTTCTAGATCCCGGGCACACACAGTATGGCTGGGCAAATGAAGATCCCAAAACCAAGGTTTTTGTTTCTGCTTGGTTATATAATCTATAACAATAGGTCAGATGGCAGGCTGTTGTGTCTGCTCTCTCCCATGACTAGCTGAATTCCATTTAGTCACGTAGGCAACCATATGCATTCTACAAGTTGCAGTGGATTACTTTCAATATTCCATTTGCAACATCAGCACAGTTTCTTTTGGACAGACTTAAAGCATGGAAAGATATTAATGTCCTCTAACACAGGCTCTCTCTGGGCGAGACCCAGAGGAGAAAAGAAATCTCTAACACAGATCCATCTGAGGCAGAGCCCAGAGAGGAAAGAAACATTTTGGAGGGTTGCCTTGCCCGATTTACATCACTGGGCTACCTTCTTGGTCATTAGCTGGAGAGGATACATTTTCATAACTTAAGTTATTAATTCTGCTCACTCACACTGTACAGTAGAGCCTACTTAACAGTAGCTGGCAGTAGCAAATGAAAATATGAGCTAAGGAACTTTGGAAAAACACAGGAAAGTGAATCTCAGGATGGATGTAGACAAAATTCAAGGTGGCAGACCTATAGTGTGTACTGTATAGTGTCTGCTGCTTCGTTCCTCTGCTATCAGGATGAAGCACTTCTGACATGTTTTCCTGACACCAAGAGAAAAAAAGGTGACAAGGGAGGGAGCTCTAGCTGATTGACAGCATCAGCTCTGTTCCTGTGTGCTGTGTGAAGAGAGGTGTGTCCCTCGGAGCTCTCCTCACTTAGCTCTGCAGAGTGTAACTTCAGATCTCTGTCACCTTTTTTGTGACAGCTCAGACAAGAGAAGACTACAGATAAACAGGTAGAACTTACGTAGAATGATTTGTTTCATCTCTGTGTATCTCCTGAGGCCAGTCACTGGGTATATGTAAAGGTTTACAACCACTTTAATGTCTGAATGCATTGGCATGTGTTAGTAAAACTGTACCTACCATCGATAATTTGTGTAGTTAGATAAATGTATTACCTTTTTTATAACTATTTAAGTTAAGGTTACATAAGTCAATAAACAGAAGTGTTAAAATAGTTACCAAGACTACTACAGAAAAAGAAGAAAAGGTTGCAGCTATCTGAGTTATAGCAGAGCACAGTTATGTAAAAGAAGTGCAGTATCAAAGTTAATGACATACAGTGTACATCTAAAGGAAGGTGCCAATAGATTAACTGTTCAGAGTAGGTTACAAGCATTGTGCACTTTTCTTTCTATATAAGTGTAAGCAGAGTGGAAGAAGCATTACAAATAATAGAAGTGCATATATTCGAGGAGCCTTCATGTCAAACCGGGACTTTTGAGTTTATATAATTAAAGAACAAATTTCAAGGAGTGGAAAGTGCATTTATTTTTAGACATACTACCCTGCTACATTTATACACTTATCCCAGTGTTAATCTAATGCCTGGAAAGCTTCAGCATAGAAAAGATTTGTCAGTACACCTGAACCACTCTAGGACAGCCTGCTTCACCTGCAGACGCAATTGTTCAACATTTTTTTGGTGGTGGTGGGGAGTCCGCATGCTTCCATTACTTTGATGCTTGTTTTGATTCAGAAGTGAAATGATGTGCCCAGGTTTCATCACATGTAATGATGCGATCCAGAAAATCCTGACCCTCCCTGTCAAAATGCTCCTTCAATGCAGTGCAGACTTCAACTCTTCTGTGCTGGTCAAGTGGAAAGCTGTCCTGGTAACCAGCATACACTAACTTTTCGAAAAATGCAAATGTTTTTAATAATTGTGTTCACCGTTCCCACAGAAAGATTTGTCTCTTGTGCAGGTGATGCTTCTATTAATCAGGATCAGGCGTTTTATGCACTGAATGTTTACAGGAATGACTGCTGTGGACTGGGAACCACCATGGCCTGGATCTTCACTGATGGACGTACAGCCATCTTTGAAATGTTTACGCCATTCAAATGCGGCTGAGAGTCTCATTACCGTACTGTTCTTGAAGTCTTCTGTAGCTATCCGTGGGTTTTACACCTTTGTTCACAAGAAACATATCACCCAATGCTGCTCCATGCATGCACTAACACTGTTGTCTGCCATCTTGATTAACGGTCTCTGGACTGGCCTGTGCGCTGCCTATCAGTAATAGGACACACTTGCCACTTACTACTGCACACTAGCATCCCTTTTTATACCTGTAAAATTAAAAGTCCAGGTTTGACTTAAATGCCCCTCATATCTATAATTGGAATATCAAGCATTATAGGAGGATAAGTCCCTGAGCTTCACAGGTCATAAGGAGAGTGCAGTAACAGAAAAAAAATTACAATATTTCTGGCTCAAGGTCAGTTTCTGAATAGACATAGACATAAAAGAAGTCCCATGGTGATAAAAAGTTAGCTCATGTAGTTTATACAATTGGTATATACATATTCAGTCCATCAATGATAATACAGTTTATGAAGAAGTAGAATAGTTAAAAGCGACAGCTGTCCTTAGAGTTTAGCCAGTTCTGCGTGAATGACAAGAAGGGGGGAGAGAAGGAAGCGCCAGCTCAGTGCAAAGATTAAAAGTTCATTTAATTCACAAGAAAAAATACACTTAAAAGATGCAAGTAGGTATCTGGCCCAGTAAGGCGAAGGGGAGGGGGATTTTTCTACCCCAGTTTGTCCTTCGGATTTTGCGCCGTTCACGGGGATGTTACATCCAGATGCAGGCTCTCTGGGCATCCTGTGGCCACCAGGAAGAAAACTAGCATGGAAGGTGGGCAGAAATGATGTCACTGTCTGTTCTCGTCCATCCGGTGATGTAATTTCCCCCCTCCCTTCACCTTACTGAGCCAGATACCTACTTGCATCTTGTAAGTGTATGTTTTCTTGTGAATTAAATGAGCTTTTAATCTCTGTACTGAGCTGGCACTTCCTTCTCTCCCCCCTTCTTATCTTTCACATAAGAAGAGTGCTGCTACCGCTGTAGGATGGGTAGGATTGGGACACAAGTTTCAAAGGGAGATATCTGGCTAATTTAAAGAGGAACTTCTGCTATCTTGTATCCAGGGTTACCAATGTTTTTAAAATTATCGGAATGTATGATGAGCTTTAGCAAAGGAGTGTTCCATAAGGGAGTGACCAGTGAGGGACTACAAGGTTTCCTGAAAAAAATGGAATTAGTGGATTTCCTTTTTCTTGCAATCATGAGTCTTGCTGCAATGAGGATAAGAGTGAGTACTTTGTAGGCCACACTTATAGCCCTACCCCTAGAAGAGCGAGCTGTAGGGGGTAAGCAATAGAAATCCAGGTGATGGGTTAATTTTAAACATTATTGTTCTTCCAGAAGTGGGTAAAACATGGACAAGTCCACCAGATATCATGTAGAGATCCACTGTTCCTAAAAATTAGCTGACGGGGAGCTGAGACATACACGGAGGTGTTTGACTGAACTTGTTTGAGCAAGTACATGAAATGTTGCAGTTCAAATATTCATTTTGCATAGTTTTTGAGGTCTGGCCACTGGGTTGCAGATCAGGTTTAAATGTTTTTGATATTTGATGTATGCCCTTATGGGCAAATGTAAAGCTAAACGCTAGCCCCATTTGCTCCGTCCTGGATAGGGATGAGCTTCGAGTTCAAGTTGAACCCATGTTCAACTCGAACATCGTGTGTTCGACTGTTCGCCAAATTGCGAACGTTATGGGCCATTCGTGCCAAATTTGAGTGGCACGTCACGGCCCATAATTCACTGCGGCATCACAGTGCATTGCTGGCTGATGATTGGCCAAGCATGCACTATGACCCGCATGCTTGGCCAATCACAGCGTCGTCTGCACAGAGAGCCATAATTGGCCAAAGCCAGGGTGGCTTCGGCCAATTATGGCTCAGGGGGTTTAGTACACGCCCCACACTATATAAGGCCGCCTGCGTGGCGGCCTTGTCTAGTGCGTTGCATCGGTGGAGAGAATTAGACAGAGAGAGAGACAGTGTCATTTGATTTAAGTTAGAGTAGGCAGGTGAGTCAGTTAGCTGCACTTACAGTATTGTGTATATATATGCATCCCAGGTGTTGTATATATATATATATATATATATATATATATATATATATATATATATATACAACTGTATTCAGTTTAGCTAGATCCGTTCCTGTTATTCTCTTTCTAATACTGACAGGCAGGCTGGTGTTTTTACAGTATTTACAGTTAATGTACTGTGTACCCTGCACAGGGTACTGGCTGCTGCGCCAGTACCCTGCACAGTTGCACCTATAGCTACCTGAAGACAAGTGCTGTTGTTCTTCTTCTGATCCTATTAATACCATAGGCAGGCAGCTTGAAGTATTTACAGTTAGTGTACTGTGTACCCTGCACAGTTGCACCTATAGCTACCTGAAGACAAGTGCTGTTGTTCTTTTTCTGATCCATTTAATACCACAGGCAGGCAGCTTGAAGTATTTACAGTTAGTGTACTGTGTACCCTGCACAGTTGCACCTATAGCTACCTGAAGACAAGTGCTGTTGTACTTTTTCTGATCCTATTAATACCACAGGCAGGCAGCTTGAAGTATTTACAGTTAGTGTACTGTGTACCCCTGCACAGTTGCACCTATAGCTACCTGAAGACAAGTGTTGGTGTTCTTCTTCTGATCCTATTAATACCACAGGCAGGCAGCTTGAAGTATTTACAGTTAGTGTACTGTGTACCTTGCACAGTTGCACCTATAGCTACCTGAAGACAAGTGCTGTTGTTCTTCTTCTGATCCTATTAATACCACAGGCAGGCAGCTTGAAGTATTTACAGTTAGTGTACTGTGTACCCCTGCACAATTGCACCTATAGCTACCTGAAGACAAGTGCTGGTGTTCTTCTTCTGATCCTATTAATACCACAGGCAGGCAGCTTGAAGTATTTACAGTTAGTGTACTATGTACCCCTGCACAGTTGCACCTATAGCTACCTGAAGACAAGTGCTGGTGTTCTTCTTCTGATCCTATTAATACCACAGGCAGGCAGCTTGAAGTATTTACAGTTAGTGTACTATGTACCCCTGCACAGTTGCACCAATAGCTACCTGAAGACAAGTGTTGGTGTTCTTCTTCTGATCCTATTAATACCACAGGCAGGCAGCTTGAAGTATTTACAGTTAGTGTACTGTGTACCTTGCACAGTTGCACCTATAGCTACCTGAAGACAAGTGCTGTTGTTCTTCTTCTGATCCTATTAATACCACATGCAGGCAGCTTGAAGTATTTACAGTTAGTGTACTGTGTACCCCTGCACAATTGCACCTATAGCTACCTGAAGACAAGTGCTGGTGTTCTTCTTCTGATCCTATTAATACCACAGGCAGGCAGCTTGAAGTATTTACAGTTAGTGTACTATGTACCCCTGCACAGTTGCACCTATAGCTACCTGAAGACAAGTGCTGGTGTTCTTCTTCTGATCCTATTAATAACACAGGCAGGCATTCTGCTAGTTGCAGTATAATCAGTATATATATACATCCCAGTTTTGTGCAGCTACATCTCACTGCAGGCCATTAGTATGTCTGGAAGGCCAACGAGGAGAGGCAGACAGTCACAAGCCAATAAAAGAGGGCAAGCAGGCTCTGTGTCTAGAGGCAACAGTGCTGGTCATGGACATGGTGCATCCTCATCAGCACGTGGCCGTGGGACACGCTTGTCCTTTTTTTCGGCAGCTGGCCGCGTTGAGCTGCAACATGCGGAAGACTTGGTAGAGTGGATGACCAAGCCGTCCTCATCCTCCTCATCCTCTCACCCAGGCTCAGGGTACTTTGTCTGGCTTGTCTTGCAAAGCAGATGCCAACGCAGCCTCTTCCCTCGGCTCAATGGCATCAGTCACTCCTTTCCTAGCCCCACCATGTCCTCCTGAGGAGTCCGTTCCCCGAACTGTTTGACCACAGTGTTGGGTACATGCTCCAGGAGGATGCCCAGCGTTTTGAAGGCTCCGATGATGGTACTCAGCTAGAGGAAGGCAGTAACGTGAGCCCAGACAGAGAGCCTACATTGGCTAACCATAAAGAACCGAATCACTTTCAAGACCCTCTGCCTCACCCACAAATGTATACAAGGAAACGCTCCTCAATACCTATGCGAGAAAATAAAGCACTACACACCCAATCGCAGTCTTCGATCTTCTAACCAAAACCTCCTCCTTATTCCAAAAACCCGCTACAAAACAAAAGGAGAACGAAGATTCGCAGTCCAAGGACCACGGTTATGGAACGCTCTACTTACTCACATTCGCATGGAAGAAAACCATCAGGCCTTCAGGAAGAAACTCAAGACCTACCTCTTCTAAGAAGCTGGACAACACAGGACAGATCCAGCGCCTCGAGGCGATTCAGTTCGCATTTGCAGCTCTATACAAATCATTAATTCATTCATTCAGGGTGCCCAAGAAGGACAGCAATCTGGCAGTCATGTTCCCCCAGCTGCAGCATACTGCCAGGTTTGCTCCAGTGATGAGGAGGGAGGGGATGAAGGTCACTGACTCCATGTGGGTGCCTGATAGGAGAGAGGAGGAGAAGGAGGAGGAGGAGGCACATCACCAACCAGGCAGGATGCCCTCCAGGGGCCAGCTTAAGGGCAGCACAACGACTGCATCACACTGCAGACTCCGCATGTGCAAAGCGCTGCTGTCTCTGCGCATTATTCCAAAAGTTCTTTGGTGTGGGCCTTTTTTGAGAAGAGTGCATCAGATCCCACAGCTGCTATTTGCAACATATGTCTCAAGCGTATCTCGCGTCGCCAAAACATCACCCACTTGGGCACCACATGCTTGACCAGACATATGTTGACCTGCCATGCAGTTCGTTGGCAAGCGTACTTAAAAGACCCACACCAAAGAACAAAGAGGACCTCTCCTTGCTCCTCATCAGCTGGGATCTCCAATCCTACTTTACCTTCAGTCCTCTCTGAGACCTGCACTGAGAGGAATGAAGGTGTAGAATTAGGTGTGTCACAGCCAAGTACTTGGGGGCAATCTGCTATCGGTACACCAACGTCAGATTGTACCAGGCAAATTTCCCTGCCCCAGCTGCTGCACCGCCAAAAGAAGTTTGCTCCCAGCCATCCACATGCCCAGCGGTTGAATGCTAGCTTGGCAAAATTGCTAGCACTTCAACTGCTGCCTTTTCAGTTGGTAGACTCTGCCCCCTTCCGTGAGTTTGTGGAATGTGCAGTTCCTCAGTGGCAGGTTCCCAAACGCCACTTTTTCTCACGGAAGGCGATTCCGGCTCTCTACCGGCATGTGGAAGGCAATGTCTTGGCCTCGCTGGACAGGGCGGTCAGCGGTAAGGTGCATATTACCGCTGACTCATGGTCCAGCAGGCATGGACAGGGATGTTACTTATCTTTCACGGTACATTGGGTAACTCTTCTGGCAGCTGGGAAGGATGCAGGACAAGGTGCAGTAGTGTTGGAGGTTGTTCCGCCTCCACGCCTCCAAAATGCCACTACTGGTGATTCTGACACACCTCTCTCCTCCACCCCCTCCTCTTATTCTTCCTCCATGGCCTCTTCCTGTGCTTTGTCCTCGGAACCAGCGGTGCTCGGTAGGCATTCAAGTGGCTACGCAAGTACGCAGGCCAAGAAATGCCATGCGGTGCTTGAGCTGGTGTGCTTGGGGGACAGGAGCCACACTGGGGCAGAGATTCAGTCAGCTCTGCAGGGGCAGGCTCAAAGATGGCTGACGCCATGCCAGCTTAAGGCAGGAATGGTGATTTGCGACAATGGCACCAACCTCCTCTCCGCCCTCCGCCAGGGACAACTGACCCATGTGCCCTGTTTGGCTCACGTCCTTAACTTGGTGGTGCAGCGGTTCTTGGGCAGGTACCCAGGCTTACAGGATGTCCTGAGGCAGGCCAGGAAAGTCTGTGTGCATTTCCGCCGGTCATATAATGCCAGTGCTCGGCTGGCTGACCTCCAAAAGGAATTTAACCTGCCCAAGAACCGCCCAATCTGTGCCCACCAGGTGGAACTCAACATTGGCCATGCTGTAGTGGCTGCACACGCAGCAGAGGGCCATCAATGGGTACCTCTGCAACTATGGCACCAGGACAGGGTCAGGGGAGTTTTTTTTTTTTTCCCACGCCAGTGGGCCATGATCAGGGATGCATGCACTGTCCTGTCACCATTTGAGGAGGCCACGAGGATGGTGAGCAGAGACATTGCATGCATCAGTGACACTGTCCCCCTTGTCCACCTGTTGGAGCACACGCTGCATGGAATAATGGACAGGGCACTTGAGGCAGAACAGAGGCAGGAAGAGGAGAACTTCCTCAGCTCTCAAGGCCCCCTTTATCCAGACAGTGTTCCTGCGTGCCCGCCGATCTCACAGGAAGAGGATGAGGAGGAGGAGGAGGAGGATTGTGTCAGCATGGAGCTGGAGCCTGGCACTCAGCATCAGCAGCAGTGTTTAAGGGATCATTTACAGTCCCAAGAAACACATGGACTTGTACGTGGCTGGGAGGAGGTGGCTGCGGATCATGTCATCCTTAGTGACCCAGAGGACTCCGGACCGAATGCCTCAGCAAACCTACGCTGCATGGCCTCCCTGATCCTGCAAAGCTTGCGGAAGGATCCTCGTATTCGTGGTAAAAATGAGAGGGATTAATACTGGCTGGCAACCCTCCTTGATCCACGTTACAAGGGTAAGGTTGCAGACCTTATTTTGCCATCGCAGAGGGAGCAGAGGATGAAACATCTTCGGGAGGCCTTGCAGAAAGGTCTGTGCAATGCGTTCCCAGAGATTGGGAGGTTACAAACTCCTGTTCCTGAACAGAGGCTTCGGTCAGTCAAAGAAGGAGCGGCAGAGAAGGTGGCCGTCTGACTGATGCGTTCAGACAATTTTTTAGACTGCAGCCCCAGGGTATGATCGGTTCCAGCAACCATCGCCAGAGTCTGTTTTACATGGTGCAGGAATACCTAGGGGCAAGATCTGACTTGGACACCTTTCCCACCGAAAATCCTCTAGGTTACTGGGTCTTGAGGATGGATCACTGGCCATAGCTTGCACAGTATGCAACTGAGCTACTGGCCTGTCCTGCATCCAGCGTTCTTTTGGAACGCACGTTCAGTGCTGCTGGAGGCTTTGTGACCGATCACAGGGTGCGCCTGTCCACCGACTCGGTCGATTGACTGACCTTCATAAAAATGAATCAGTCTTGGATCACCACCAGCTACCAAGCACCTGATGCTGATATAGCCGAATAATTTTTTTTTAAATGTCAGATCCTTTCAAGACTGCCTATGCTGATGCTGACTGACTATCCTGTAATGCTGAGTGACTATCCTCTTCCTCCTCAATGATGGCTTGTAAGAATATTTTTGGTTCTGGGCGCCGCCACCAGTGGCTAAGGCCCAATTTTTCAGCCCCTGTTTAACAGGGGTGTGTAATTACAATTTTTGATGCAATATTTTGCAAGGAGGGTTCGTTGCTGTGCTCAACTAGAGTATTTGTGAGGGGTTGCAGTGTTGTGGCACCAGCACCAGTGCATAAGGCCCAATTTTTCAGCTCCTGTTTAACAGGGGCGTGTAATTACAATTTTTGATGCACTACTTTGCAGCAGGGCTCGTTCCTGCGCTCCAACTAGAGTATCTGTGAGGGGTTGCAGTGTTATGGCACCAGTGCCTAAGGCCCAATTTTTCAGCCCCTGTTTAACAGGGGCGTGTAATTACAATTTTTGATGCAATACTTTGCAGCAGGGCTCATTCCTGCACTCCAACTAGAGTATCTGTGAGGGGTTGCAGTGTTGTGGCACCGGCACCAGTGCCTAAGGCCCAATTTTTCATCCCTGTTTAACAGGGGCCTGTAATTACTATTTTTGATGCAATATTTTGCAGGAGGGCTCATTCCTGCGCTCCGACTAGAGTATCTGTGTGGGGTTGCAATGTTGTGGCACCAGTGCCTAAGGCCCAATTTTTCTGCCCCTGTTCAACAGGGACATGTAATTGCAATTCTTGATCTAATATTTCACAGCAGGGCCCGTTTCTGCGCCCACCAAGAGTAACTGTGAGGACTTACAGTGTTGTGGCACCACCACCACCAAAGGCCCAATTTTTCTGCCCCTGTTCAACAGGAGCATGTAATTACAATTCTTGATCTAATATTTCACAGCAGGGCCCGTTCCAGTACCCACCAAGAGTAACTGTGGGGACTTACAGTTTTGTGGCAACACCAACACCTAAGGCCCCAATTTCTGCAGAGTATATAGGGCAGGCCCTTACTTTCAAACATCCAACTTACAAACGACTCCTACTTGCAAACGGAAGGAGACAACAGGAAGTGAGATTCTCAGTTAATATGGGAAAAATGTGTCTCCTCTCCACTGATGCTTTATCAACAATCCTTGTTTCACTAAAAAAAACATTTGTCATTGGGACAGAAAGCGAGGTGAAATCTTCTGAAGAGGTGCACAGACAGCAAAACAAATGTCACAGGGGTGATAACCCTTCCCTATGTTTTCCAAAAAGCTTAAAATAGATTTTTTGACTGGAGCTACACTTAAAAAATGTGCCAGTTCAAAATTTCAAACAGATTCTACTTAACAACAAACCTACAGTCCCTGTCTTGTTTGCACCGCCTGTATACTGCTGTTCAGAGTATATAGGGCCTAGGGGCCCCACGCCTTTCCTTTTTTTAATTTGGGTGCGGGATTCCCCTTAATATCCATACAAGACCCAAAGGGCCTGGTAATGGACTGGGGGGTTACCCATGCCATTTGTCTCACTGATTTTCATCCATATTGCTGGGACCCAATATTACATTAAAGCCGCAAGCAGTTTTAAATGACTTTTATTCCTTTAAAAATGTAATTTTATGCAGAGACTGTTCTAAGCACAGAAAACACGTCCCACTTTACAGGAATACTATAGACACCCCCCAGGTACGATATTTAAAGGAATATTTTACTTTTTTTTTTCACTTTAAGCATCGTTAAAATCACTGCTCCTGAAAAAACTGCAGTTTTTATAACTTTTTTTGTATTGATACATGTCCCCTGAGACAGGACCCGGGTCCCCAAACCCTTTTTAGGACAATACCATGCAAATTATTCTTTAAAATTAGCACTTTTGATTTTGAACGTTCGAGTCCCATAGACTTCAATGGGGTTCCAAAGTTTGCGCAAATTTTTGGTCCATTCGCAGGTTCTGGTGCGAACTGAACCGGGGAGTGTTCAGCTCATCCCTACTCCTGGAGCTCATCAAACTGCAGATCCCTTCTCTGTGAATAGTATAGATGAATAATCCTTTCCTCCTCCTTCTGCTTAGTTTGGACTTCAGTCCCTTTTTTTGAGGAATAATCTTTTTGGATCAGTATCTCTATAACCAAGTTTGGAAATTGGTGTGGTAGCATACATCTCCTGAGGAAGCCATTTTAAAGGTGAAACAGGTCATGATTGCTGCAACATGACATCCTAATTTTTTAGATACTAAATATGAAACGATACAATGTTTTTTAACATTTTTCTAATCACTTTATATGCATTTTAACTTGTATCAATAAATTAATTGAGTTTTATTATATGTTGTGACCATAGTTATTTGAAAAAAAGAAAAACTAAAGCGCTGATGTGGATACTGTAAATGGTGACAAAACACCAGAGAAGGTGTGAGCTGCAACCAACTAATTAGTGCTGTGACACCATTGCTACAAATCAATATAAAATGTATTGGTGCGCTTATTGAACCCACCCAGTCTGGTAAAATAGTGCATGTGTTTACAAACCTAAACCATAATAAATATAATGCAATGATAATACAATCAAATAAAGTAAATAAGTGCAAATACGTACATCAAAAAACTTACAAGGGATCGCATATCCCTAAATACTAATGACAAAAATAAAAAACTCTTGAGAAAGTCACGTGACATGTGACGCAACGTGTCAGAAGGCGGAGTCAGTGACGGCATCGCAAGTGTTCGGTAACACAGCGAATGCTGTATGAGCGTTGTTGAAGCTGTCTGACCATTTTACCTAAAGCGATCTAGCTACTACTAATATGTGAGTGAATTACACTGATTGCACAGTTTTGTAGCATTTAAATCACTGAGCAATGATGGCTTTTTCTTTCATTTTTATGTGAATCATCACCTTACAAATGTAATTCATCATGCAACTCTGATCTAATTGGAATAACAAGCAAGTCTGTCAAAGGCATTGGATTGGACATTTAGATGCAGATCTGACCTTGATTAGTACCTGCAGACATTATTTATTTCTCTTTCACTTTTTTTTTTTTTTTGTCATTAGTATTTAGGGATATGCGATCCCTTATAAGTTTTTTGGTGTACTTATTTGCACTTATTGACTTTACTTGATTGTATTATCGTTGCATCATATTTATTATGGTTTAGGTTTGTAAGCACATGCTCTATTTTAACAGACTGGGAGGGTTCAATAAGCGCACCGACCCTAGTTATTTGCCACCTAAAAAATCCTAGCTCTTGTTGACAGCATTTTTCTTGCATCCTGTCCAATATTAATTGGGATGCAGTGCCCTATGATATCTCCTCTGATCAATTTATCCTGTGCAAAATCATGGTTTATGGTGGCAAGTCTGATGAAGGTGTAGTACCATTTGTGATCGATCTTCTGATTCAATGAAAGATATATTTTGAATTTTTTTTTTTTTTTCATCTATTTACACTTGCAGAGAGGGATTTTCTAAACTTTGTCTATGATTCATCTATAAAAAATGAGGGTAGGGGGAATGCAATAGTGCCCCCTACCTATGTGATTAGGGACAAGACAATAACAGTTTAATACATAATTTAAATTTCAGTTAATTTATTGGTCACTTACCTGTCAGCTGACTTTTAAACTTCTAGAAATTGCTACAGTTGATCAGGTGATCCAACGAACCTATAAAAACAAAGAAGAGGTTATAAAAGCATCCAAACCAACGAATTTTACTCAACAACAGCTGCAGCAGAAGAAAAAGGCACCCCTCCATCCCTCTCTTTGTCGCGGTCCTTCCCTCCCCCCTTTTTTGTTTTGTACATTCCTTTGTTATAAGGGATCGTGGTTTTGTCATTGTTTGGTTAGTTCGAGCTTTTAAAGCTGAACCATTGGTATTTATAATCTATGAATGGTTATAAATGTTATATCGTCAAAGTAAAATGTATTGGTAATTATTATTGGTTATTTATATCGTCATACCAGTAATAAAGGGCCGCGGCCATTCATACCACATAATAAGTCTATTGGTTTTATTATATTTTAAAGTATAAGTTGAATAATATTTGGCCTCTAATCCTATAAATAAACTACATCTGGCCACCTTGCGGACTTGTCTCTTTTTTACAATCCACCCGTCTTTTAGGCCTCATGCACACTAGGGAGTTTTTACTGCAGCTTTTAGCAGCGTCAGGTGTTTTTTTTTTACAGCTTCAAAATGCCTCTCCATGTTAGACTTTTAGGAGCTTTTAGTGGCATTTAGAAGCTGCAGACAGGAAAAAAAGGTGAGTCCTGCCTGTCACTTTCCAATTTCCCTGTGTCTGCTCAGGAAATACACATCCCGGCATGCCCACCTACCAGTGCAGCCTCATCAGTGCCACCTATCATAGCCACCTATCAGTGCCTCCTATCAGTGCTACCCATCAGTGCCGCCTATCAGTGCCTATCAGTGCAGCCTATCAGTGCAGCCTCATCAGTGCCGCCTCATCAGTGCAGCCCCCTATCAGTGCAGCCTCCTATCAGTGCCGCCTATAAGTGCCCATCAGTGTCCCCTATCAGTTCCGCCTATCAGTGCAGCCTCATCAGTGCAGCCTCATCAGTGCAGCATCATCAGTGCCGCCTCATCAGTGCTGCCTCATCAGTGCAGCCTCCTATCAGTGCAGCCTCCTATGAGCGTCGCCTATCAGTGCCACCTCATCAGTGCAGCCTATCAGTGCAGCCTCATCAGTGTCGCCTCATCAGCGCAGCCTATCAGTGCAGCCTCATCAGTGCCACCTCATCAGTGCAACCTATCAGTGCTGCCTCATCAGTGCCGCCTCATCAATGACGCCTATCAGTTCCTCCTATTAGTGCCACATATCAGTGCATCCTATCAGTGACGCCCATCAGTGCCCATCAGTGCCGCCTATCAGTGCAGCCTCATTAGTGCCCCCTATCAGTGCAGCCTCATCAGTGCCCATCAGTGCTGATTTTCAGTGCTCCCTATCAATGTAGCCTCATCAGTGAACATCAGTGCCTCCTATCAGTGCAGCCTCATCAGTGCCCCTTATCAGTGCCACCTATCAGTGCAGTCTTATGAGTGCAGCCTCATCAGTGCCACCTCATCAGTGCCACCTATCAGTGCCTCCTATCTGTGCCTCCTATCAGTGCTGCATCATCAGTGCAGCCTCATCAGTGCCACCTATTTGTGCCTCCTATCTGTGCCTCCTATCAGTGCTGCATCATCAGTGCAGCCTCATCAGTGCCCATCAGTGCCCATCAGTGCCACCTATCAGTGACCATCAGCGCCTCCTATCAGTGCCGCCTCATCAGTGCCTTTCTCGAGACAGGGGTACTTGAGAACTTTTTTTAAGACCTGCAGGGGTACTTCACCGTAAAAGGCTGAGAAACACTGCACTAAGCTAAACACTGCTAAATGCCAACAAAAACTGCTAAAACATTAGCGGTTTTTGTCCAGCTTTTTTACAGCTGTTTTTAACTTTCTAGTATGCATGAGGCCTTAAATAATTTCCCCTCTCAGGGAAGGGTCAGCTACAGTCTAGGAGCAGCCTACTTAACATTTATACATTCTGAGTTACATTCACTTTTCCCATTACCTCATTAAGAATCTAAAAGTCTATAAGATTCAGTGCTATTCCCATCCCATGCAAGTAAATATGGCAGTGTACGCATGCAGGTCATTACATTTATACTGAAAATATATTTTTTCAAACCTCTTGAAATGATGCTTTACATTTTATGAAAACCATGAACTGAGTCTAAGAAGGGAAAAAACACACCTGATGATATGATGCCTCCAGGAATTAAGTGCAAATTGAAGGTGTATTCTGGATGTTAACATTCATTGACTGCAGAAGTGACCTTACTACTTACTGTCAGGGGAATATTGTGGCTCATACTTACAAAACAACACAGAGCATGCTTACTGAACACAGGGTCATTTGAATCTTAAGGAATCCAACAGACAAGAGTGCAAATGTCTGCACTTGACACCCAGCACAGGGATATCCTATTAATAGGAAAAAGTGATCACGGTTTCAGCTGATTTGCCTCATGAAAAAGTATCACTTGTAAAATTTAGGGTAGTTTAGCTCAAGTGTAGAGCCTTTAGTGTGCTGGTGGTCAGGGCTCCTGTTAGAAACAAGCAGCTGCATAAAAATGTGACAACCATATATAGAATCGGAAAGGTAAATATCGCAGCACTAACCAAGCAAATACATAAATTAATGGGGTGGTTTCTCCACCACCCCTTTCATTTATGTATTTGCTTGGTTAGTGCTGCAATATTTACCTTTCCCCTTGTTAGAAACCACAGGCCCCCATACAAAGAACCTGGAATGGGGCCCCATACAGCCAATGATTCAGTTATGAATGAACACAGTAAGTGATCAGTACTGGTCACTCATTGTGTTCATTTAGGAAAGGAATGGGCTGTTAAATATGACATTTACCAGACCCTTACCCCACTTTCCATCTTGAAGGATCCTATTGCTTGCTTGCAGCTGCCAGAAGGAAGGAGAGGAAGGAAGCCGACAGCACTGCAGGGGTGGGGGGAGCATACAGGGGGTCTGGGCAGCAGGTGGAAACATATGGTGCACATGGAGGGTGATCTGGCTTCTCGTCCTCTCTCTCCCATTGGCTTTCAGCTGCTGTAGAAAGAGCCATACGGGGGATCGGTTCCAGTAATTTCCCCCCTGCCGTGCCGATCACCTTCCCTGCCCACATCCAATTCACCCTGCCGCCTGGGCCCGGTACAGGAGGACCAGTGGTACCCTCTTATCCACGGCCATGCTGGTGGTTCGGAAAACTTGGACCCAAGATTAGAGATTTCATCCCTCCCAGAACACTTCGAAATCTCTGGCCTCCAGGTCCCAAAACTTATTTTACTAAACAATGAAGAAACTGAAAAGCCAGTTTCATCTGCATGACAAAAATTCCCTGGAGCCCCTCAACCTGCCTAGATGAGAATCCAGGGACAACCAATCCTTTTAGACCCTGGCAGGGCAACTCAATGCAACACACTTTATATAGAACATATTCATATATTGTTGATTGTATAATGGAGAGTAGTGAACAGCTAGACAATAGGGTTGGAGCTTGTGCAGACATTCAGTGTTTTCAGTTCAGCATCTGGGCAAACTAAATAGCGCTATTGCTCACCCGCTGAGGCAAATATTTGGCTACAGCCAGATGTCATACATTTAGTGGAAGTATTACCGCACTGGACTGTATTACTGAACTGTATAACATGCCTATTAGCTTTAAGAATAGAGAGAACTGATTTTCAAGATTCACTACCCATTGACTTTAATGGCGTTTACATTAAAGTTGCAATGTATGGATTTTAGGATGTGTTCACAAATCCTGCCCTCAAATGGACCCCAAGCAGATTCATTCATCACTAATGGAAAGGGCAAGGTGATTGTAGACTACAAAATAGATCTCAGGTGAGCAATACCTATTAGACACAGTGAATAGTCTCCAATAATGTCAGTGATGAATGGAGCACTCTGAACATTCTAGTGGATATTAAAGCATACAAGGAAAGGATATATCTTTTTGCATTCATGGTTCACTAACACCTGTTATAGAACATAGTTTTGCTGCCTAATGCTTATAAATGGGAGCTTCACCCATGGTAGAGATTAATGGAGCCTGTCAGACACATACCGCAGAGCATAAAATTCAGGTAGTAAAGTGTTTCTGTCTGATATGGTTAAACTCTTGTCTGAACAAGCCCAGAGTAGAATGCTACTTTTTATAAATAGGAAATGTAATTGTGAACTAGAAAACATTATTAGTCGTACTTGAGAAAGACTATAAATCACAGATACTATATCGAGATTTAAAATATTCATCTAACTTATATAGTTAACATATGTATGATAATCTCTAGCCTGCAAAACTTTTCTCTGTTGTTCTAGTATATAAGTCATGGTCTTGGGTAGTTTATATGTGTTGAACTATGGAAACACGGGCAAAGGATATTCTTGTTTTAAGCCCTGCAATTATATTATGTAATGATGTATCAGTTGTACTTTGTGATAAAAACAAATTAATGTCCAATTTACAATTCAAATGTTGCTTTAATTCAGTCTTACAACATATTACTAAATATTAAATATTTACTAAACATTAATCAAGTATTAAATATTATCAAATATCCTGACATACTGGTTTGTAGTGAGAATTTGGTATCATTTCATTTGAATAATAATGTATAAATTACATGAATTTTGTAATTATGTGGATATTACTGAAAGGTAAAAGAAAGAACCCTCACAACTAATTCAAAATCATAAAATTTGTCATAATGACACATCTTTTGGATTCCTTTTTACTGTGTGATATTAGTGATTTTCCCTTTGTGAAATTTGTTTATTGAAATGTAACAAATTACAAAGACAAATTCAAAAGCGTCACAGAAAAATAACATGTCAGGGTACAATAGAGGGTTTTAGCTCCCTAATATAACCAACAATGGTGTATGTCTCATAAGCTTATTATAGGATTAGAAACTCAAAAACAATTCCCTATTTTATTCAAGAGAGGCTAAAACCAAACATGAACTGAAAAAAATACATAACGAAGCCTCAGGCTAATAGCAAGCTATGATTATCAAGAATATTTGCCTAAATACAGTGTTAAGGGTTTATCACTAATATGAAACATGCAGGAGCTTATGTCAATAGTGCTGTAAAACCAAAAAGAGTTATTAAAGGTACTGCTGCTTGAACCTGAAGAAAAAAAAGATGGGAAGGGGGAAATTCTCTGAATCTTCATTAGAGACCTCTGAGTCTCTAATGAAACTATATTTTGCGAAGAGGACTTACTAGTATTCCAAATCTCATCCCATTCGGATATTTCCAGCAAAGGTCCAAGATCATACTCCCACTTTTCGACTTACAAGGGTGGACCAGAATTAGGCTTAGTAATGAATTGGGCATACGTTTTTTATCTGTAGATACCGGAAAACCGACTCACGCCGATATACATCGGCAAAGTGGCACGGGTGCACATAATCACATATGTTGCTCGCGGCCGTTGGATTCGTAGCAGAACCGGTGAGTCTTCAGGTCCAGGCCAAAGATTTCTCGCCTGGACCTGCTGATTGGCTCTGGCGAATGAAAATGCTTCCCCTGTCTGTAAGTGAAAACACAGACAGGGGATAGTGATGTCATCTCCCTTTCTGGAATTATTTTCCGTTCCAGAGAGAGGAGAGAGAACATCTCACCATGAGTTGCACAACACTACACAAACACCAGTACATGTAGGTACACTTGTCACCCTCCAATCACCCCCCGATCGCCCTCCCAGTTAACCCCTTCACTCCCTGTCACTGTCAGATTTTTCACTGATCACTGCATTAGTGTCACTTGTGACTCTAATCAGTGTTAGGGCAATTAGTAGTAGGATCCGTTAGGTCTAGGGTACCCCCCAAACCCCCCCTCTGTCTCAGTGTCACTAATAGATCTTTTTTCTGATTGCCGTATTAGTGTCACGGGTGACGCTAGTTAGCCAGTTAGTTGATTAGTTTCACTGTCAGGTTTTTGTAGCGTCAGGTACCCCCATATATTACCTAATAAAGGTTTTAACCCCTGAATGCCCCCTAGTTAACCTTTTCACCCCCTGTCACCAGTGATCACTTTATTAGTGTCACGGGTGATGCTGGTTAGTGAGTAAATTTTTTATAGCGTCAGGGCACGCGCCATTTATTACCTAATAAAGGTTTAACCGCCTGATCACCCAGCGGGTGACATCAGTTAGGTTTTAGCATCAGTCAGGGTCTGCGTCGCCCCAGGCAGCTTCAGATTAGTGCCAGTAGTGCTAACACCCACGCACGCACCATACACCTCCCTTAGTAGTATAGTGTCTGAACGGATCAGTTTCTGACCAGATCAGATCTATACTAGCATCCCCAGTAGTTTAGGGTTCCCAAAAATGCAGCGTTAGTGGGATCAGCCCAGATACCTGCTAGCACCTGTGTTTAGCCCCTCCGCCCAGCCCACCCAAGTGCAGTATCAATCGATTACTGTCACTTACAAAACACATAACAGCAACCTTCGTAGAGACAGGCCTGATCCCTGCGAATGCTAACAGTTTTTCTGGTAGCATTTGAAGCAGTCGCTGACAGTCAGGTGCTCTTTTTTCCTATAAGTTTCACTAGTTGTACCAGTAAATTTAGAGGCCACAATGTCCAATACAAGGTACACTAGTGAAGAGGCTTACAGGTTTCTGAGCATGACAGATGAGAGTGAAGAGGTTGTCACTCATCTGTCAGATTCAGGCTCAGAATACGATCCAGTAGACAGCAGTGGCACCCTTACAGATAGCTCTGATGACAGAGTAGTGGTCCCTGGCAGGGTCAGGCTTAACCGACCCTGTTCTTCTGCTGTTGTTGAGGTGCAAGAACTGCAGGGCTCTCGTATGGAGCAGAGAGCCAGTACTAGTGCCGCTCATCCTTCTGGTGAACTGGCAAGTACCAGCGGCCTAGTATACCATGGTCGTAGCCAAACCAGCATTGCAGTATCACATGGTGAGGTGGCGAGTCCCATAATTGCAGTTCAAGCTGGTGAGGTGGCTAGCACAACTAGTGTCCCGCAGCCACCAAGA
The DNA here is from genome assembly GCF_042186555.1 of Aquarana catesbeiana. NCBI lineage: Eukaryota > Metazoa > Chordata > Amphibia > Anura > Ranidae > Aquarana > Aquarana catesbeiana. The sequence goes on along the minus strand of NC_133327.1, from coordinate 321,198,165 downwards.
TGACAAAGACAGGCCCATTGGGCCCATAGTGCCCTTCCTGTTGCATTTGCCAATCCGAATTGGGAGCCCACCACTTCTGCAGCACTAGTACTTCCCCCATTCACTGGCCAACCCGGAATTCAGGTGGAAACAGTTGATTTTACGTCACTTGACTTTTATTTGCTGTTTTTCATGGAAGATCTCCATAGATCTATTGTGGACCAAAGCAATTTGTATGCTGGTCAATTCATCACCGCTAATCCCCAGTTGACCCTTGCCAGAGATTGGAGACCTATCACGGTCTCTGAATTTAAGACCTTTCTGGGCCTAACCCTCCTCATGGGCATAACTAAAAAAAGTGAGTTGCGGTCATATTGGTCCACTGACCCAGTTCACCATATGCCCGTGTTCTCTGCCTCCATGACCAGGGCTAAATACGAGCAGATCTTACGATTTATGCACTTCAAAGACAATGAAATATGTAGTCCTCGGGGTGACCCTGAATACGATCAGCTCCACAAATTTCAGCCCCTCGTAAACCACTTCAACCAACAGCCTTGTTGTTTACTCCCGATCAAGTTGTCAGCGTTGATGAGTCCCTGATTAAGTTTTCTGGCCGCTTGTCATTCAAACAGTATCTTCCCAGCAAGCGTGCCAGATATGGGGTCAAGATGTATAAGCTCTGTGACAGAGCAACAGGCTATACATATAGTTTTATGGGTTACGAGGGAAAAGATAGTCACATAGAACTGCCCAAACTACATAGGAAGTGCTGGTAAGATTGTGCGGGACTTGGTGTCACCCTTATTCGGAAAGGGTGAATGTGGACAATTATTTAGCAAGAGTGCCACTTTTTAGTCACTTGTTTGATCATGGAATTGGCACATGTTGCACCGTGCAATCTAATCGCCGGGGCTTACCCCAGCGGCTTGTAGATTCCCGTCTTAGGCTGGGGGAGAGAGCCTGCTTGAGAAGTAATAATTTGCTCGCAGTGAACTGAAGGGAATGTTTTCGTTCTGTCCTCCCTTCACGCAGACACAACGGTCCAAATTCAAATGGCGACTGTGTGGTGTGGAGAAACCCCTCTGTGTCCACGAATACAACCTTAATATGGGAGGGGTGGACCTCAACGAGTTGATGGCGTCGTACTTAATTGCCCGTAAGGCCAGACGCTGGTATAAAAAAGTGTCTGTATACTTATTCCAAGTGGCTCTGCTGAACGCTTATGTGCAATACAAAGCGTCAGGACAAACTGGATCCTTCCTTAAATTCCAGGAAGAGATTGTCACAGCCCTTCTGTTTCCATACGGAGCTGTGCCCCAACTTCCCAACGCAAATGCAGTAAGCCGGCTGCATGGGAGGCATTTTCCGTATGTCCTCCCTGGTACCCCTACCCAACGATCACCCCAAAGAAGATGTCATGTCTGTAGCAAGCGCAGATATAGGCGTGACACCGGCTTATATTGTCCCTACTGTCCTGACCATCCTCGTCTTTGCATTGGTGGATGTTTCAAACTCTACCACACACTATTGGAGTATTAGCATAGGGTAAAGCACTGCACAGACTAGGACACACTTTCAAAGGGTCTCCAAAAACGCCATCGCATTTTGGGAGACCCGAACCTGGAACCGTTACAGTCACAGTTACAAATAAAAGTGTAAAAAACAAAATAAAAAAATAGTTTTTTGCTCTCTCTCTATTGTTCTCTCTCTATTGTTCTGCCCTTTTTACTATTTTTCTATGTTTTATAATGTTTGCTTTTCAGGTATGTAATTATTTTATACTTTACTGTTTACTGTGTTTTATTGTTAACCATTATTTTCTTTTCATCTACGCCATTCAGCTGCAGCACTGATTTAGGCTCCTGGGTTCCTCAGCATAGTTATCTGGGATGTGAAAGGAAAAACTCAATAGTGCAATGACGTTTTAAACAATTTATTTCACTAAAGAAAAGATCCCCATCTGGGGTACTCACATTTATCAGGTGTGTCAGTGCACCATTCTATGCTGAACATGTAGTAGATTATACCAGGGTGGTATCGGGATGATACAAACGTCCTCCTTAGCTTACAAGATGTCGTGCCGTCCTGACCCCTCCCCAACTAGTGTCGATACAGGGATATCATATCTACTTCAGGGGGAAATCACCGCCTTCAGGATTTCTAATGCCCTTTCCGACGGAAAATATCCGATCAGAGCTTGTTGTCGGAAATTCCGACCGTGTGTGGGCTCCATCTGACTTTTTCCATCGGATTTTCCGACACACAAAGTTTGAGAGCAGGCTATAAAATTTTCCGACAACAAAATCTGATCGTGTCAATTCCGACTGTGTGTGGACAATTCCGACGCACAAAGTGCCACGCATGCTCAGAAGAAATTCCGAGACGGAACAGCTCGATATGGTAAAATTAGCGTTCGGAATAGATATAGCACTTTCGTCAGGCTGCAATGTTTTAAATTGTTTAATGCAGCACACTCTGTTCTTCTTTATAATGGGAGAAGAATGAAGTTGTTTTGCTGCTCAATATTCACACAGACTTCTCACAAACTTCTTTCTTTATTATTTCTCGTGATTTCATCAATATAATATTTTTATTTGTCACATCTGACTCAAAAATGTTTTTTTTTTGGGTTATTATTTTTTTCAAGCCTGATTTTTATATATTTTTTTAACTCCAGAATATTTGTGGGTGTGTTTTGTGTGTCAAGTTACCACAACACCATTATTATTGAGTATTATTTAATCTCAAGGAGGTTGCTTGGTGTTGGTGTCTCTTGTTAATTTCACATTGTATTTTTGAAATGTACCTGCCTCCTCACAAACAAACTGTCCTCTTTGAAGGAAAACACACATAGGCGAGTGTAATTGAAACCAAAAATCCTTTATTAAGGGCTCTGAACCAAACAAAGAGGGAGGCAATGCTGGAGAAACATCCGAAATTGGTGAAGCCTTTGGCCCCCAGGGCAGACATCAATTATTTCCTGCCAAAATTGGTGGCCTGAGGAGTCCTTATCTAAGGGAGTTCAATCTGGTCCAGAAGTCCAAGAGTATGACGAACAGCAGCAGATGACATCTGTGTCCCCAGGCTGTGGTCATACAAGACCCTGCATCTTTTGTCAGACCAGACTGAACCCAGGTCATCACTCTCTGGTCTTCCTTCCACGCTTCCTTCCACGCTGTGGCTCTGGTGGTGGAGTTTGTGACAGGAGGAGGAGGATGGTCCACCTCACACAGGTGGGTATTGGGTGTGATTTCTCCCCTCACCCCCTAGTTAAGGTTTTATAAAGAAGGTCCTCACACATGAGGCGTTGACCCTCCTGCATGCCCTGCAGTTTTGTGGCAGCCATGGAGGCAAAGGCCTCTTCAGGAGTGGGGAAGGCTCTGAGGGAAGCAGAAGCCTCCTGAATCAGCCTGAGTGCTGAATCCTGCACGTTACTCCCCTTCCTAGGTCTTTTGTTTGGAAGGCGGAGGGGAGGGACCTGCGATTCTGTCAGGCTCCTACTGGGCCCAGCCTTCTCCTGGCTGCCATTTAGCCCTGCCTCCTCCTGGCTGCCACTAACCCCCGCCTCCTCCTGGCTGCCACATTCCACAGCCTCCTCTTGTGTGCCACATTCCACAGCCTCCTCCTGGCTGAGGTCTTCCTGTGTATGAAAAAGGGACATAGTTTTAGTTTTTCTTCATCAATCACACACAATTTTCATCTCATGACTGTTGCAAATTGAATGTTAACAAATATAATAGACTATCATTCTGAGCCCAGCATTTTTCATTCTTTCCCAATTATTTTTGCCCACTACTGTCTATTGATATGTAAAACACTTTATTAAATCAGCAATTAGTGATCTAGTAAACCTCATTTATTTATTGGCCAGAAATCTGTAGAACAATGCTATACCTGGCTCCAGCTGGGCTCCTCCACTTCTTCCTGGCTGGAAGTCCCAGGTTGGACATCGGAAGCCTCAGCTGGGGTAGAAGATAGGGTGGAAGGAAGAGTGGAAGGAAGGGTTGAGAGGGATTCCCTGACTTCAATCTGGTCTGACAGAAAACAAAGTCTCTCATAGTACCAGAGCCTGGGGACATAAACGTCATCTGCTGCAGCTCCGGATCTCTGGGAATCCTGGACCTTCTTGTGCTCCCTGAGATAAGTGCTCCTGAGGCCACCAATTTTGGCTTTTAAATGGGGGATGGTTGCCGTGGGGACCACCACCCCAGCAGTTTCTCCAGTGCTGCCTGCCTCTTTTGTTTATGAATATAATGTGGATGTTTCACCTGCCACAGACAGGGCAGCTCCCTGTACTTGTCTATGAACAGGGGGAGGAAGTTGTGATCAATGAAGCAATCCATTTTATCTGCAAGACACAACACAAGATAAACCCTAAGGTCAGGCTAAAGTCTCCTAATCTTCTCCCAATATAGGCCTCAGTTTCTAAGCAGTATAGGCACAAGTTTAAATGTTACCTTCGTTATCACGATCGGCGCTTCCAATACTCCTTCCTCCGCTCACAGATCGTACGTAAGATGCACGCGTGTTACGCTTCATATATACTGTGCATGCGTGAAACTCTGCCCGCCCCTGACGTTCTTTCTAGTCTATTCCCCGCCCTTTCTCGTTCGGCGCAGTGGGGGAAGAGCACATGGCGGAGACAGAGCATGTTGTAGATGGTCGACAATCCGAAGAGGGCCGACTATGACGGGAAGTATGGACCTTACCCCAACCCCAATGTCAGAAAGGCCAAGATTATAGCGAAAGTAGTCAAGATTCTGCACAGGAATTTTGGGGTACGACGATCCAAGGATCAACTCAGGAAGCGGTGGTCGGACCTCAAATTAAGGGAGCATGAGCAGTACAGAAGGATTAGGAGAGTGCTGCAAAAAAGTAAGTAGTTGTCCTCTGTTCCTATTCTTGATTCTTCTAAGGTTCGTGCTGCTCCATGTGCTTTTCTTTACTGTTGTACAGTTTAAAATGGTAACTTTCATGTTCATGGGCACATTATTCGTTCGTATGAATCATCGTTCGTTTGGCATAGAAAACACCATGATTTGGACATATGTATTTTGAATATATTTTTGCTAGCCTAGTTCTCTACAAATAATTTTGGTGTCTAGATGGGTTTGTAACTAGAATGAACTGCAAACTAGATTCTGTGTAAGGAGAGGACACTGAGCAGCTGTTTACACATGTGGACGCTGGAGCACTAGTGTGGGACACAAGAACACCCTTTTTATTAGGGGGCCCCACACAGGTGCTCCAGTGTATACTATAGGGGTGACTCCATCTGTGAAGCTTGTACAAAATAGGTAAGTATTCAAGCTTGACAAAGGAAAAAAATAATTCTTCATCTTGGAACTCTGCCAAAATAGACAATTGTACCCCACTTCCAAGCACTGTTTCATATTCCTATTTCTACCATCAAATATCTGTGTGCTAAGTATACTTTTTTTTTACATAGGGGAGAAAAGACTCGGAGGACACCACTCATCTGAGGAGACAACAGACCCCACACCTCAGGAAGAAGGAGAAATCCCCCAAAGCCAACAGGAGGAGGAGGAGGAAGGAGACGTAATCGAAATAGTCACAACAACAGGTGAGTGTCTGCGACCACAGGCTCAGGCAAGAGATGGATGCCAGCATATTCATAATACATGGTGTGTTTTTGTTTCTATATTTTTAGGTGATCGTGATGTTGTGGATGAAGGACATTTCACCAGTGAAAGTGCCCAGATTCTGAACGGGGAGATCATGGGGTATAATAGGGACTTGGAAAACATCCAGAAAAACATCAATGATGTTCAAAACAAAATGAAGAACATCATTGATGTTTTAGGGAGAGCTTAAAACACCTCCAAATCCCAGACTTTTTTGTGTGTTTTGAATACAAAAAATTTTGGCACCTTTTTTCACATATTCTCGAAAAGCCAAATTTTGAAGACGCACACAGTGTGTCAACATGTGCTATCTGCCATCACAGGAGATCAATGGACGCGTTTTGTGGGTGCAACCCCTTCCTCAATAATAAAGTAGCTGAGAGGAAGGGGTTGCACCCCCAAAACACATCCCTCGATCCCCCATGATGGCAGCTAGCACATGTTGACATTCGGCAATTTGTGTGAATCTTCAAAATTTGGCTTTTCCAGGGGTGACTTCACCCCATCTGAACGCAATATCAAACACAGTTTGTAAATACTCATGTCTGATATTGCCTTCAATTTCTACAAAAGTTGAACTTTGTAAGTTCCAGATTTGTGTATTTATTGTTGGTTTTAAACATGCCTGTTTTACTTTAAATGGACATTTTTACTTTTATTAATGTGACCCAAAAAAATGTTATACAACAAACATGTTGGTTTGTTTTAAAAACGCACATTGTTTTATAAATGCACATGTGACTGTGCTTGTATTAAAAGATTGATAATCAAGAATGTGTGGATTCTTCTTTCAATGCTCCAAAACTTTTTTTGTGGTAAAATTGGTGGTTTCTGTGACAATGGGGGTTATTTCCTAAGGGCAAATCCACTTTACAAGTGCAGTTTCAGTGCAGTCTCAAGTGCACTTGTAGTGCAAAGTGTTTTTTCCTTTAGTAAATAACACCCAACAGTGCTTTCTAATGTTACACAATCACACCATTTTCAGGACTACTCACATTTCAGTCAGGGTCAGCTAAAAGACACACAAAAAAAACACAAGCAGTAAATGTCAGCAAATATTTTAGTAGGTAAAATCATTTGTTTATTGAAAAAAAGGCTCAGACATTGTCTGGCATATTGATGGCCCCCCTACCTACAAAGTATTCAAGGTATCTTAGACGGACCTCGCGGGCACTCGGGGGCAAGCCAGGACGGCCAGCCTCAAGCGCCATCAGGTTTGGTTCATTTACATGAATTCCGGCCTCAGGCCCCACTGAGGCAGCATAGTTGGCAGAATTTCGCCTTAAAAAGTTGTGAAGAACACAGCACGCCAGGATGATATGATTCAGTTTATATTCCGCCATGTGTATGGGTGTAAGAAATATGCGGAACCGGCTGGCCATGATTCCAAACGTGTTCTCCACCACTCTTCTGGCTCTGGCCAGCCGGTAATTAAAACCCCTCTGGTCCGGGGTGAGGGTCCTCATCAGGAATGGCCGCATAAGATGGTCCCCCAGTGCAAATGCTTTATCCGCAACGAAGACGAATGGGAGTCATTCCACATTGTCTTCTGGAGGTGGCAAGTCCAAGCTGCCATTCTGGAGACGCCTGTAGAACTCCGTCTGGGCGATGACTCCACCATCTGACATCCGGCCATTCTTCCCCACGTCCACATACAGGAACTCATAAGTAGCCGACACCACCGCCAACATCACAATACTATTGAACCCCTTATAATTATAATAGTATGACCCCGAGTTGGGTGGTGGGATGATGTGGATGTGTTGCCCATGAATTGCCCCTCCGCAGTTAGGAAAGTCCCACCGCTGGGCAAAGTGGGAGGCCACAGTCTGCCATTCTTGTGGCGTGGAAGGAAAAGTGTAAAACCAAAAAAATAAATTAATCATTTTGCACATAAACTTGGAAAGCAGATTAGACACAAACATTCTTGGCCAACATCAGTATAACATTTATTTTAGGGAGTATTTAAAGACAAAAGTATAAGGTTCACCTATCAGATTCCTCCCCCCCTCATGGGCCATTTTATAAATTTAATGGGGGGGGGTGTTTTGGACAGGTAACCCTCTCCACTTCATTGAGAGATGAATGCCTAAATAATGTGGATTACTTTGGTCAGCCCCTCCTTACTTACACTTTTGGCAGCCCACTGGACAGGTAAGAAGTGTCATAATACAAAGAGATAAATACACACTGTACAAATTTGAGCACATTTTTACATTCTGCTATTACCTATCAAGATAATAATAGGATAGAAAAACTTTAAACAGTACCATTTGAAAGTATTCAGGCAGGCCCTTGCACTACATGCTTTGGGGAATTCATCCATAAATCTGACCACTAAAGAGGTGGGTATAGTGTGTATGGGTTTGGCAAAGTCAGCAGATAGAGGATTGTTATCAGCTGAGATAGCAGTTGGGGGGAGGGAGGGTTCCAAAAGATTTTGGGAGACCAAAAAAAAAGCCTCTGGCACTCTGCGTGAATTTAAAGCAGAAATCACAAATTTACACATTTTAGAGGGTATTTAGGGTAAAGCACTACTATGAATCTGACAAAATACATTGTTAAGTGACTACACGAGGTGAATATAGGCCCAGGAGAGCATGCTGGGGAGGCAAATATGTATGAAGGACAAAAAAATATATAAAAATCCAGCATGCACGAGGACAAAGGGGACATTCACAGCATATTACAATCATGGTAATTAGGGAATGAGGAAAGAAATACAATATAGTATCAAACATTATATACAATAAAATGTGATGTTAAAGGATAAAAATCTTACCTTAAATTACTCCTTCTGCAGGACCTGGATGATGGCAGAACAGGCCTCTGGGATAATGATCCCCAGAACCTGGGAGGAGATGCCAGTCGAGAACTTGAGGTCCTGCAGGCTTCTCCCCGTCGCCAAGTACCGCAGGGTGGCGTCGAGCCTCTGCTCCAGAGTGATGGCTTGCCTCATGCAGGTATCCTGCCTGCTGATATAGGGGGTCAGCAAAGCCAACAAACGGTGAAATACAGGGTCCGTCATCCTGAGAAAGTCCCTGAAATCATCAGGATTATTCTCACGGATCTCACGGAGCAAAGGCATGTGACAGAATTGGTCACGCTGGAGCAATCAATTCTTGGTCCATGAACTCCTCCCCACCCTGTTCATGGACTGGACTTGTGTCACGGTAAGGACCCCAACAACAAGCCCCCACACAGCACGAACTCTACAAGGAGTACGTATACGCAACATGGCTAGAAAACGGTTGGCTGCTCAGAACGAAGTAACAGAATGCACTGAAGAACAGCAAGGCCTGTGAAGAGCGACCTGAAAATCAGTAACGAACAAACAAAATGTCTGATCAATGTCCGATCGTGTGTACGGGGCATAAGGTGTTTACGCCCTTAGAAAGCCTGAAGGCGGTGCTTGGTTTTTGGGGTCCTGTACGTGGCTAGACCGCCTAAAAGTCCCACACATGTGGTATCCCTGTACTCAGGAGAAGCAGCAGAATGTATTTTGTGGTGTAATTTTTACATATTCCCATGGTATGTTTGAGCAATATATCATTTAGTGACAACTTTGTGCAAAAAAATAATGTATTGTAATTTTCCTGAAACTTGTGACAATATATAAAATATTCCATGGACTCAACATGCCTCTCAGCAAATAGCTTGGGATGTTTACTTTCCAAAATGGGGTCATTTGGGGTGGGGGTTTGTGCTATCTGGGCATTTCATGACCTCCAAAACTGTGATAGGTAGTGAGGAGTGAAATCAAAAATTTACACCCTTAGAAAAACTAAAGGCGGTGATTGGTTTTTCGGGGTCCTGTACATGGCTAGACTGCCAAAAAGTCCTACACATGTGGTATCCCTGTACTCAGGAGAAGCAGCAGAATGTATTTTGGGGTGTAATTTCACATATTTGAGCAATATATAATTTGAGTGACAACTTTGTGTAAAAATGTATTTATTTATTTTTTTCTCATTTTTTAATCACTTGTGACATAAAGATAAAATATTCAATGTGCTCAACAAGCCTCTCAGCAAATTCCTTGGGGTGTCTACTTTCCAAAATGGGGTAATTTGGGGGGATAGTGTACTGCCCTGCCATTTTAGAACCTCAAGAAATGAGATAGCCAGTCATAAGCTAAAAGCTGCGTAAATTCCAGAAAATGTTCCCTAGTTTTTAGATGCTATAACTTTTGCACAAACCAATAAATATACGCTTATTGAATTTTTTTTAACCGAGATATGTGGCTGAATGCTTTTTGGCCTAAATGTATGACTAAAATTTAGTTTATTGTATATTTTTATAGCAAAAAGTAGAACATATCATTTTTTTTACAAAATTTTTCAGCCTTTTTTCGTTAAATTCTAAAAAATAAAAACCGCATAGGTGATCAAATACCACCAAAAGAAAGCTCTATTTGTGGGAAAAAAAGGATGCAAATTTCGTTTGGGTACAGCATAGCATGACCCCGCAATTACTAGTTAAAGCAGCGCAGTGCCAAATTGTAAAAAGTGCTTTGGTCAGTAAATCCTTCTAGGACTGAAATCGTTAAAAGATTTAGGTAAAGAGAATGTTTAGCAACTGAATTAATGAGTCTTTTACGATCAGAAGATTGCAACCATAAGAGATTGGATATAGAAAATTGGTCACAATCTTTAGATTCCAGAGCTACCCAGAGTGGGATTTCAGATGAGCCGCGTGGTAATATGTGGATAAATTAGGAAATCCGAAGCCACCTTTAAACTTTGGAAGGTAAAGGGTATGTTTGGGTAAACAAGGTTTTAAAGAGCCCCAAACAAAAGCTGTTATCTTATGTTGCAATATTATTAAAAAGTATGTTGGAACAGAAATGGGCAGAACCCGAAAAAGATAGAGGATTTTAGGTAATATAGTATATTAAAAACATTGATTTTACCCATCCAGGATAAGGGGAGAGAAGACCATTGTGTTAATAGATTGGTAATTTGGCGCAAGATAGTAGGGAAATTAGCTGTGAAGCGTTCGGAAATTTTGGGTTTAAGAGTGACCCCTAAGTAGGGGAGGCATTTGAATAGTGGACCATGAGAAAGGGGGAGATGCTTGTGCCAGTTGTACAGTTGAGGGGGGTAGAGAGATGTTTAGTGCCATAGATTTTTGGGGGTTAATGGTTAGGCCTGAAATGTGGGCAAAATGATCAAGTTTCCGAATAAGGTTAGGGACGGAGATATGTGGGGAGGACATAAAAATTAAAATGTCATCTGCAAATAGACAGATTTTCTGTTGATGACCAGCTAATTCAAGACCTTTAATTTAAGGGTCAGAGCAAATTGATTGGGCAAGAGGTTAATTGAGTAGGGCAAATAGGAATGGGGAAAGTGGGCAACCCTGGCTTGTGCCTCTGCACATATTAAACAGATTTGACATATACCCTGCATATTGTACATAAGCTTTAGGCTTATCATATAGTGATGAGATCCAACTGAGGAAGTGGGGGAAGTGGGGGCCAAATCCCCAATGTTGTAGGACATAACGTAGATAGGCACAAATTGTGAGTATAGCCTCATGTAGTCAAGGGTAATAGAAAGTAAACCGTACCATCATCCAAATTAATATGTACAAGGAAAAGAGAGTGGGACATAGGGGACAGTGGCTGATGTTGGCCCCATAATGTTCGCACCCTAAAATAGGCTGGACTATACCGGTACAGATAAACGATGATAGACAATATGTATAAAAGAAATTTATTACAAAAAGAAATACATGGTATATATAATAAAATGCAAAAACAGAAATTCAGGGTTCACCAAAGAATATCTGTAAATTACAAAGTATTGACTGGTCTGGGTCTCAACTAGTTTTGCGATATTATCGCTTCCTCAGGAGGACCAATCTATAAAACAAATAATATAATGCAATACAAGCAAAAAGATGTACAGTACACTACAAGTAGTGATCATAAAAAGCAGCATGTAGAAAAGGGAAAAATTAAAACATAATAGCTAGTTCGGCTTACCCTATAATTGGGTGATCGTGTGCGGCACCGGGCCGCCCAAAAAACTCTCCCCCGCGGCGGACAAGGGGGATAATGTAGAGCCCTCTAAATGAAAAGCATAGCATGAGTAGGGGGCCACAAAGATAGCTGATGAAAGGATACGATGGATTTAGCCATACACAAATAGAAGGGACGGAAGGGGGGAGGGAAAGAGAGGGCTAAGGGAAAAGGGGAAAGGGAACTGGGGGGGGGGAAGAAAAGGGGGGGCAGGAAGGGGAGAGGGGAAGGGAGGGTAAGGATAGTGAAAAAAGGAGAAGGAAAAGGGGGAAAGGGAAGGGAGGGGGACGGGAAACGAGAGGAAACACTGGGGAGGGGGTGGTGGAGGGAGAAGGAGAGAAGGGGGTAGGGGACAGGGTGAAGAGGAACAAGCCATAGACAGGGAAGGGGAGGATAGGGGAAGGGGGGAAAAGGAAGTAGACAAGGGGGTTGCACAATTGAAGCGTGTAATGTAGCTCACCATAATGGTTGACCAGAGGGTAACAAAGGTGCTAGCCACGAGGAGACTTGCAATGGCGCGGGGGTCAGGTGGCCCATAATGAGCAGGGGAGCCAAACATTTCCAAACACTGGGGCATCGTGTAGGGTACAATGTGTGGAAGCCCACCACTAGGGGCAGATAACCACAGGGTTGCCTGGGAGTCTGTCAGTAAAACAGGCTAGCACCTTTGTTACCCTCTGGTCAACCATTATGGTGAGCTACATTACACGCTTCAATTGTGAAACCCCCTTGTCTACTTCCTTTTCCCCTCTTCCCCTATCCTCCCCTTCTCTGTCTATGGCTTGTTCCTCTTCACCCTGTCCCCTACCCCCTTCTCTCCTTCTCCCTCCACCACCCCCTCCCCAGTGTTTCCTCTCGTTTCCCGTCCCCCCTCCCTTCCCCCTCCCCCTTTTCCTTCTCCTTTTTTCACTATCCTTACCCTCCCTTCCCCTCTCCCCTTCCTGCCCCCCCTTTTCTTCCCCTTTCCCCCCCCGCCCAGTTCCCTTTCCCCTTTTCCCTTAGCCCTCTCTTTCCCTCCCCCCCTTCCGTCCCTGCTGGCCGGCGGCGTCGTGGGCGTCTCCGGGTTGGGGAGCTCACTTAATGGGCCCTCGGGCCTGTGAGTGAGCATCTGAGCTCTCTCCATGATAGACTGCTGACGTGGGGCTGGGATGGAAAGGAGGCCTTCAACACCTCACTGGTGTACATCTATAGGTACGTTGTATGCTCTCTTACCTCGGATACTATCCTTTACCCGACGCTATCTATTATAGATACCTTCATATGGATTTTATCCTGTATCTCATGTTACATTTGATACTGTTTTATTGACAGACTCCCAGGCAACCCTGTGGTTATCTGCCCCTAGTGGTGGGCTTCCACACATTGTACCCTACACGATGCCCCAGTGTTTGGAAATGTTTGGCTCCCCTGCTCATTATGGGCCACCTGACCCCCGCGCCATTGCAAGTCTCCTCGTGGCTAGCACCTTTGTTACCCTCTGGTCAACCATTATGGTGAGCTACATTACACGCTTCAATTGTGCAACCCCCTTGTCTACTTCCTTTTCCCCCCTTCCCCTATCCTCCCCTTCCCTGTCTATGGCTTGTTCCTCTTCACCCTGTCCCCTACCCCCTTCTCTCCTTCTCCCTCCACCACCCCCTCCCCAGTGTTTCCTCTCGTTTCCCGTCCCCCCTCCCTTCCCCCTCCCCCTTTTCCTTCTCCTTTTTTCACTATCCTTCCCCTCCCTTCCCCTCTCCCCTTCCTGCCCCCCCCTTTCTTCCCCTTCCCCCCCCCCAGTTCCCTTTCCCCTTTTCCCTTAGCCCTCTCTTTCCCTCCCCCCTTCCGTCCCTTCTATTTGTGTATGGCTAAATCCATCGTATCCTTTCATCAGCTATATTTGTGGCCCCCTACTCATGCTATGCTTTTCATTTAGAGGGCTCTACATTATCCCCCTTGTCCGCCGCGGGGGAGAGTTTTTTGGGCGGCCCGGTGCCGCACATGATCACCCAATTATAGGGTAAGCCGAACTAGCTATTATGTTTTAATTTTTCCCTTTTCTACATGCTGCTTTTTATGATCACTACTTGTAGTGTACTGTACATCTTTTTGCTTGTATTGCATTATATTATTTGTTTTATAGATTGGTCCTCCTAATATCGCGAAACTAGTCGAGACCCAGACCAGTCAATACTTTGTAATTTACAGATATTCTTTGGTGAACCCTGAATTTCTGTTTTTGCATTTTATTATATATACCGTGTATTTCTTTTTGTAATAAATTTCTTTTATACATATTGTCTATCATCGTTTATCTGTACCGGTATAGTCCAGCCTATTTTAGGGTGCGAACATTATGGGGCCAACATCAGCCACTGTCCCCTATGTCCCACTCTCTTTTCCTTGTACATATTAATTTGGATGATGGTACGGTTTACTTTCTATTACCCTTGACTACATGAGGCTATACTCACAATTTGTGCATATTCATTGGGTGGATAACACACCCGTTTTCTTTTTTTTCCCCTTGAGTGCCTCTAATTCCTAACTTATAGTACCTTTTTTTATATCAACTATCCCATTACGTCGGAGTTTGGCCCCCTCCTCTAGTTGGTTCATACATGGGGGCAGCCCTACCACTGACCACGCAGGTTAAGTTCCATACAGTCAGACGTTCCTTCATAGCTATCCCATCTTACTATGTTTCAATTTAAACCTTCAATATTCACTCATCATTGCCATTAATGGGGTTTAGTCAGTTTATATTCACTGCCTTTTACCCAAGAGTATGTGTTACTATGGACCGGTTTAATTTCCGGCCCACTGTGATTATTGTGTTACCCACACCTCTAATCCGTAACTGACATTCACCCACATTGGCCCTTTGTAACCCAACCTTATCATTATTACATTATCGCTCTTTCGCGATTACTCCCTTTATTTAGCCTAGAATATAACATTATGTAGTTCCATACTCTATGGAGTTCCCTGCCTTCATGTCATCTGACCCCTAATCTAATTAATTAAGGACATACTCCATACTTCCCATTTAACTGCTATGGTTTCCTCGCTGTTGGTTGTCACCATTACCTTTCAGGTTTCTATTCTCACTACGGTGCATCTAGTTTCACTGTTTCACACATCCTCACCCTTTGTATTTCATTATCTCATATAACTAATCAATTATGTATACTCTTTATGTATCCCCCTATCACTCTTCACTGCATCACCCTTATTATTTTACAACACACTCTTTACCTTCGTAATGGCACATTCCTGAACCCCCCCCCCATACCCCCCTCCCCCCTCCTTGTTCCCCTTCCCCATTTTCACTCCCACCACTCACCAACAGGAAGCCCCATTTCATTTATGTTCTTATCCCTTAACAAGGTCTCTTAGTAGCTAATGCTGCCCCCTTTTGTTTTTAGAGCCATCTATGGGGACCAAGTCCCGTTTGTGTTTACCAACACCCTAATGGATTGGGTGGCAATTACTGCCACTCTTATTTTTTCTACACATACTATTATGTATTTACTACCATATTTGTTATGATGTCCAATGCTTTGTTTATTTTGTTCGGCTATCCCTGGGTGTCCCGTGTGCGGTCCATGGCTGCCTGTGCCTTTCCTAGCGGCGGACATGTATTTCTCCTGGCAGGAGATGACGCCTTTATGTTCGTCTCCTGCTTGTCCTCGCCGAGCCCAGGGTTCCTTACCCACGGGCTCGCCTTGAACGCGCTTGCGCAGTAGCGCGGGTCGCGCACCTGCGCAGTGCGGAGAAACTGACCCGGTGACGACAGACGCTTGCCGGCCGGCGGCGTCGTGGGCGTCTCCGGGTTGGGGAGCTCACTTAATGGGCCCTCGGGCCTGTGAGTGAGCATCTGAGCTCTCTCCATGATAGACTGCTGACGTGGGGCTGGGATGGAAAGGAGGCCTTCAACACCTCACTGGTGTACATCTATAGGTACGTTGTATGCTCTCTTACCTCGGATACTATCCTTTACCCGACGCTATCTATTATAGATACCTTCATATGGATTTTATCCTGTATCTCATGTTACATTTGATACTGTTTTATTGACAGACTCCCAGGCAACCCTGTGGTTATCTGCCCCTAGTGGTGGGCTTCCACACATTGTACCCTACACGATGCCCCAGTGTTTGGAAATGTTTGGCTCCCCTGCTCATTATGGGCCACCTGACCCCCGCGCCATTGCAAGTCTCCTCGTGGCTAGCACCTTTGTTACCCTCTGGTCAACCATTATGGTGAGCTACATTACACGCTTCAATTGTGCAACCCCCTTGTCTACTTCCTTTTCCCCCCTTCCCCTATCCTCCCCTTCTCTGTCTATAGCTTGTTCCTCTTCACCCTGTCCCCTACCCCCTTCTCTCCTTCTCCCTCCACCACCCCCTCCCCAGTGTTTCCTCTCATTTCCCGTCCCCCCTCCCTTCCCCCTCCCCCTTTTCCTTCTCCTTTTTTCACTATCCTTCCCCTCCCTTCCCCTCTCCCCTTCCTGCCCCCCCTTTTCTTCCCCTTTCCCCCCCCAGTTCCCTTTCCCCTTTTCCCTTAGCCCTCTCTTTCCCTCCCCCCTTCCGTCCCTTCTATTTGTGTATGGCTAAATCCATCGTATCCTTTCATCAGCTATCTTTGTGGCCCCCTACTCATGCTATGCTTTTCATTTAGAGGGCTCTACATTATCCCCCTTGTCCGCCGCGGGGGAGAGTTTTTTGGGCGGCCCGGTGCCGCACACAATCACCCAATTATAGGGTAAGCCGAACTAGCTATTATGTTTTAATTCTTCTCTTTTCTACATGCTGCTTTTTATGATCACTACTTGTAGTGTACTGTACATCTTTTTGCTTGTATTGCATTATATTATTTGTTTTATAGATTGGTCCTCCTGAGGAAGCGATAATATCGCGAAACTAGTCGAGACTCAGACCAGTCAATACTTTGTAATTTACAGATATTCTTTGGTGAACCCTGAATTTCTGTTTTTGCATTTTATTATATATACCATGTATTTCTTTTTGTAATAAATTTCTTTTATACATATTGTCTATCATCGTTTATCTGTACCGGTATAGTACAGCCTATTTTAGGGTGCGAACATTATGGGGCCAACATTAGCCACTGTCCCCTATGTCCCACTCTCTTTTCCTTGTACATATTAATTTGGATGATGGTACGGTTTACTTTCTATTACCCTTGACTACATGAGGCTATACTCACAATTTGTGCATATTCATTGGGTGGATAACACACCCGTTTTCTTTTTTTCCCCTTGAGTGCCTCTAATTCCTAACTTATAGTACCTTTTTTTATATCAACTATCCCATTACGTCGGAGTTTGGCCCCCTCCTCTAGTTGGTTCATACATGGGGGCAGCCCTACCACTGACCACGCAGGTTAAGTTCCATACAGTCAGACGTTCCTTCATAGCTATCCCATCTTACTATGTTTCAATTTAAACCTTCAATATTCACTCATCATTGCCATTAATGGGGTTTAGTCAGTTTATATTCACTGCCTTTTACCCAAGAGTATGTGTTACTATGGACCGGTTTAATTTCCGGCCCACTGTGATTATTGTGTTACCCACACCTCTAATCCGTAACTGACATTCACCCACATTGGCCCTTTGTAACCCAACCTTATCATTATTACATTATCGCTCTTTCGCGATTACTCCCTTTATTTAGCCTAGAATATAACATTATGTAGTTCCATACTCTATGGAGTTCCCTGCCTTCATGTCATCTGACCCCTAATCTAATTAATTAAGGACATACTCCATACTTCCCATTTAATTGCTATGGTTTCCTCGCTGTTGGTTGTCACCATTACCTTTCAGGTTTCTATTCTCACTACGGTGCATCTAGTTTCACTGTTTCACACATCCTCACCCTTTGTATTTCATTATCTCATATAACTAATCAATTATGTATACTCTTTATGTATCCCCCTATCACTCTTCACTGCATCACCCTTATTATTTTACAACACACTCTTTACCTTAGTAATGGCACATTCCTGAACCCCCCCCCATACCCCCTCCCCCCTCCTTGTTCCCCTTCCCCATTTTCACTCCCACCACTCACCAACAGGAAGCCCCATTTCATTTATGTTCTTATCCCTTAACAAGGTCTCTTAGTAGCTAATGCTGCCCCCTTTTGTTTTTAGAGCCATCTATGGGGACCAAGTCCCGTTTGTGTTTACCAACACCCTAATGGATTGGGTGGCAAGTACTGCCACTCTTATTTTTTCTACACATACTATTATGTATTTACTACCATATTTGTTATGATGTCCAATGCTTTGTTTATTTTGTTCGGCTATCCCTGGGTGTCCCGTGTGTGGTCCATGGCTGCCTGTGCCTTTCCTAGCGGCGGACATGTGTTTCTCCTGGCAGGAGATGACGCCTTTATGTTCGTCTCCTGCTTGTCCTCGCCGAGCCCAGGGTTCCTAACCCACGGGCTTGCCTTGAACGCGCTTCCGCAGTAGCGCGGGTCGCGCACCTGCGCAGTGTGGAGAAACTGACTCAGTGACGTCAGACGCTTGCCGGCCGGCGGCGTCGTGGGCGTCTCCGGGTTGGGGAGCTCACTTCATGGGCCCTCGGGCCTGTGAGTGAGCATCTGAGCTCTCTCCATGATAGACTGCTGACGTGGGGCTGGGATGGAAAGGAGGCCTTCAACACCTCACTGGTGTACATCTATAGGTACGTTGTATGCTCTCTTACCTCGGATACTATCCTTTACCCGACGCTATCTATTATAGATACCTTCATATGGATTTTATCCTGTATCTCATGTTACATTTGATACTGTTTTATTGACAGACTCCCAGGCAACCCTGTGGTTATCTGCCCCTAGTGGTGGGCTTCCACACATTGTACCCTACACAATGCCCCAGTGTTTGGAAATGTTTGGCTCCCCTGCTCATTATGGGCCACCTGACCCCCGCGCCATTGCAAGTCTCCTCGCGGCTAGCACCTTTGTTACCCTCTGGTCAACCATTATGGTGAGCTACATTACACGCTTCAATTGTGTAACCCCCTTGTCTACTTCCTTTTCCCCCCTTCCCCTATCCTCCCCTTCCCTGTCTATGGCTTGTTCCTCTTCACCCTGTCCCCTACCCCCTTCTCTCCTTCTCCCTCCACCACCCCCTCCCCAGTGTTTCCTCTCGTTTCCCGTCCCCCCTCCCTTCCCCCTCCCCCTTTTCCTTCTCCTTTTTTCACTATCCTTACCCTCCCTTCCCCTCTCCCCTTCCTGCCCCCCCTTTTCTTCCCCTCCCCCCCCCCCAGTTCCCTTTCCCCTTTTCCCTTAGCCCTCTCTTTCCCTCCCCCCTTCCGTCCCTTCTATTTGTGTATGGCTAAATCCATCGTATCCTTTCATCAGCTATCTTTGTGGCCCCCTACTCATGCTATGCTTTTCATTTAGAGGGCTCTACATTATCCCCCTTGTCCGCCGCGGGGGAGAGTTTTTTGGGCGGCCCGGTGCCGCACACGATCACCCAATTATAGGGTAAGCTGAACTAGCTATTATGTTTTAATTTTTCCCTTTTCTACTTGCTGCTTTTTATGATCACTACTTGTAGTGTACTGTACATCTTTTTGCTTGTATTGCATTATATTATTTGTTTTATAGATTGGTCCTCCTGAGGAAGCGATAATATCGCGAAACTAGTCGAGACTCAGACCAGTCAATACTTTGTAATTTACAGATATTCTTTGGTGAACCCTGAATTTCTGTTTTTGCATTTTATTATATATACCATGTATTTCTTTTTGTAATAAATTTCTTTTATACATATTGTCTATCATCGTTTATCTGTACCGGTATAGTCCAGCCTATTTTAGGGTGCGAACATTATGGGGCCAACATCAGCCACTGTCCCCTATGTCCCACTCTCTTTTCCTTGTACATATTAATTTGGATGATGGTACGGTTTACTTTCTATTACCCTTGACTACATGAGGCTATACTCACAATTTGTGCATATTCATTGGGTGGATAACACACCTGTTTTCTTTTTTTCCCCTTGAGTGCCTCTAATTCCTAACTTATAGTACCTTTTTTTATATCAACTATCCCATTACGTCGGAGTTTGGCCCCCTCCTCTAGTTGCTTCATACATGGGGGCAGCCCTACCACTGACCACGCAGGTTAAGTTCCATACAGTCAGACGTTCCTTCATAGCTATCCCATCTTACTATGTTTCAATTTAAACCTTCAATATTCACTCATCATTGCCATTAATGGGGTTTAGTCAGTTTATATTCACTGCCTTTTACCCAAGAGTATGTGTTACTATGGACCGGTTTAATTTCCGGCCCACTGTGATTATTGTGTTACCCACATCTCTAATCCGTAACTGACATTCACCCACATTGGCCCTTTGTAACCCAACCTTATCATTATTACATTATCGCTCTTTCGCGATTACTCCCTTTATTTAGCCTAGAATATAACATTATGTAGTTCCATACTCTATGGAGTTCCCTGCCTTCATGTCATCTGACCCCTAATCTAATTAATTAAGGACATACTCCATACTTCCCATTTAATTGCTATGGTTTCCTCGCTGTTGGTTGTCACCATTACCTTTCAGGTTTCTATTCTCACTACGGTGCATCTAGTTTCACTGTTTCACACATCCTCACCCTTTGTATTTCATTATCTCATATAACTAATCAATTATGTATACTCTTTATGTATCCCCCTATCACTCTTCACTGCATCACCCTTATTATTTTACAACACACTCTTTACCTTCGTAATGGCACATTCCTGAACCCCCCCCATACCCCCTCCCCCCTCCTTGTTCCCCTTCCCCATTTTCACTCCCACCACTCACCAACAGGAAGCCCCATTTCATTTATGTTCTTATCCCTTAACAAGGTCTCTTAGTAGCTAATGCTGCCCCCTTTTGTTTTTAGAGCCATCTATGGGGACCAAGTCCCGTTTGTGTTTACCAACACCCTAATGGATTGGGTGGCAATTACTGCCACTCTTATTTTTTCTACACATACTATTATGTATTTACTACCATATTTGTTATGATGTCCAATGCTTTGTTTATTTTGTTCGGCTATCCCTGGTGTCCCGTGTGCGGTCCATGGCTGCCTGTGCCTTTCCTAGCGGCGGACATGTGTTTCTCCTGGCAGGAGATGACGCCTTTATGTTCGTCTCCTGCTTGTCCTCGCCGAGCCCAGGGTTCCTTACCCACGGGCTCGCCTTGAACGCGCTTGCGCAGTAGCACGGGTCGCGCACCTGCGCAGTGCAGAGAAACTGACCCAGTGACGTCAGACGCTTGCCGGCCGGCGGCGTCGTGGGCGTCTCCGGGTTGGGGAGCTCACTTAATGGGCCCTCGGGCCTGTGAGTGAGCATCTGAGCTCTCTCCATGATAGACTGCTGACGTGGGGCTGGGATGGAAAGGAGGCCTTCAACACCTCACTGGTGTACATCTATAGGTACGTTGTATGCTCTCTTACCTCGGATACTATCCTTTACCCGACGCTATCTATTATAGATACCTTCATATGGATTTTATCCTGTATCTCATGTTACATTTGATACTGTTTTATTGACAGACTCCCAGGCAACCCTGTGGTTATCTGCCCCTAGTGGTGGGCTTCCACACATTGTACCCTACACGATGCCCCAGTGTTTGGAAATGTTTGGCTTCCCTGCTCATTATGGGCCACCTGACCCCCGCGCCATTGCAAGTCTCCTCGTGGCTAGCACCTTTGTTACCCTCTGGTCAACCATTATGGTGAGCTACATTACACGCTTCAATTGTGCAACCCCCTTGTCTACTTCCTTTTCCCCCCTTCCCCTATCCTCCCCTTCTCTGTCTATGGCTTGTTCCTCTTCACCCTGTCCCCTACCCCCTTCTCTCCTTCTCCCTCCACCACCCCCTCCCCAGTGTTTCCTCTCGTTTCCCGTCCCCCCTCCCTTCCCCCTCCCCCTTTTCCTTCTCCTTTTTTCACTATCCTTACCCTCCCTTCCCCTCTCCCCTTCCTGCCCCCCCTTTTCTTCCCCTTTCCCCTTTTCCCTTAGCCCTCTCTTTCCCTCCCCCCTTCCGTCCCTTCTATTTGTGTATGGCTAAATCCATCGTATCCTTTCATCAGCTATCTTTGTGGCCCCCTACTCATGCTATGCTTTTCATTTAGAGGGCTCTACATTATCCCCCTTGTCCGCCGCGGGGGAGAGTTTTTTGGGCGGCCCGGTGCCGCACAGATCACCCAATTATAGGGTAAGCCGAACTAGCTATTATGTTTTAATTTTTCCCTTTTCTACATGCTGCTTTTTATGATCACTACTTGTAGTGTACTGTACATCTTTTTGCTTGTATTGCATTATATTATTTGTTTTATAGATTGGTCCTCCTGAGGAAGCAATAATATCGCGAAACTAGTCGAGACCCAGACCAGTCAATACTTTGTAATTTACAGATATTCTTTGGTGAACCCTGAATTTCTGTTTTTGCATTTTATTATATATACCATGTATTTCTTTTTGTAATAAATTTCTTTTATACATATTGTCTATCATCGTTTATCTGTACCGGTATAGTCCAGCCTATTTTAGGGTGCGAACATTATGGGGCCAACATCAGCCACTGTCCCCTATGTCCCACTCTCTTTTCCTTGTACATAACGTAGATAGGGCCACAAAAATGAATCAAATGCTTTTTTGATATCTAGGGATAAGAAGCAAAGAGGAATTTGTTGTGATTTAGCAGAATGCATCAATAAAGTTGCCCTACGAATATTATCTCCTCTTTTTGATGAAGCCTACTTGGTCTCTGTGTATTAAAGAGCCTATTATATTATTTAAACAAGTTGCTAAGACTTTCTCTAGAAGCTAAGTTAAGCAGTGAAATAGGCCTATCATTTTAGCAAGATGTTTCATCAGAATGGGGTTTGGGAATCATTGAAATAATTGCTGTTAAAGTTTCATGTTGGAAGGAATGTCCATCTAGAAGTGAATTAAGGGCTTTGGTCAATAATGGAGGTAGGATATGAGCATATTTCTTATAATACATGGCTGAAAAGCCATCTGGGCCTGGGCACTTATTTAATTTAAGGGATTTAATAGCCATCAAAATGTCACTAGTGGTTATAGGATTTTCAAGGCATTTGCCAGGAGTGTATTTTGAAATAAAAAAGAAGCTGCAGATGTCCGATCTAAAGATTCCTACTTTTTGTATAAGGAAGCAAGATGTTTTTGGAATGTATGGAGGATTTTCACAGGATTACTAGTGTATGTATCTTGAGATAGTTTCAGACGTATTGGTTTGGAAGGATAATTTAACTTTTTGAGGGCTCGTGCTAGCAGTGTGTTAGGTTTATTGGCTTTGAGGTAAAACGAATGCCTGGATTTACATAACAATTTATCCGCAGAGTTTGAAAGGAAAAGATCATGATCAAGACGTGCCTTATCTAATTGTAATTTGGAAGTGGGAGTAGGATTCAATTGAAAGAGCACGTGAGAAGAATTGAATTTTGCGTCTAACTTTTGCTGCAACAGACACTTTTCTTTTTTAACCACTTCAGCCCTGGAAGGATTTGCCCCCTTCCTGACCAGGCCATCTTTTGAGATACAGCACTGCGTTGCTTTAAATGACAATTGCGCAGCTGTGCGACGTTGCACCCAAACAAAATGTATGTCCTTTTTTCCCCACAAATAAAGCTTTCTTTTGGTGGTATTTGATCACCTCTGCAGTATTTATTTTTTGCACTATAAACAAAAAAAAATGCGAATTTTTTTTGAAAAACACAATATTTTGTACTTTTTGCTATAATAAATATAAAAAAAAACTAATTTCTTCATCAGTTTAGGCTGATATGTATTCTTCTACATATTTTGGTAAAAAAATCGCAATAACCATATATTGATTGGTTTGCACAAAAGTTATAGCAGCTACAAAATAGGGGATAGATTTATGGCATTTTTATTATTATTATTTTTTTTTTTACTAGTAATGGCAGTAATCTGCGATTTTTATTGGAACTGAGACATTGCGGCAGACAAATCAGACACTTTTGACACTTTTTTGGCACCATTGACATTTATACAGCAATCAGTGCTATAAATAGCCACTGATTACTGTATACATTTTACTGGCAGGGAATGGGTTAACACTAGGGGGTGATCAAGGGGTTAAATGTGTTCCCTATGTGTGTTCTAACTGTGGGGGGGAATGTGGCTGACTAGAGGAGAAAAGAGATTGTTGTTCCTACTTGGTAGGAACACACAATCTCTCTCCTCTCCCCTGAGAGAACCGGATTTGTGTGTTTACACACACAGATCCCAGTTTTCGCTCTGTCATGAGCGATCGCGGGTGCCCAGTGGTCATCGCACCCACCAGGTATGCACATCGGTTCCGGGGACACACTGCGGGCGCACGCTTGCTACAGCGTCTTAAAGAGCCGACGTACAGCTATGACGGCTCGCGCAGTAGTGCCAACCTGACGCAGTATAACTGTGGTGGCTGCTTGAGAAGTGGTCAAGAAAAGAGGCCTGACAAATACATACTCCTCGGAGCACAGGCTTATGCGCTTCCCAGAGTGTCAACGGAGAAATATCAGAAGTTGTGTTGTTGGTGAAAAGGTAAAAGGTGAATTGGCGTTTTGCAGGATTCGTTTCACGCCTTAGCAGCACGAGATGAGTTAGTGTGAGGAGATGGGGTGGTGCCATTTTGGGTACAGCCCTGGGCAGAACGCCCTTAGAGTTTTAATTTTACTCTTTATGCGGCTTCCGCCGAGTACCATTATTTGTCATCAGTACTTAGGTAAAGGTAAATGGTGCAGCCGGAACTCTGAAGAGAGCCGTGTGTGTGTCCTGCATGGCCACAAAGTCTTGAGAGATAGGGAGCTTCAGAGGGACGTGTCCATCACCGTCGGCTCCGCGCAAGTGCCCTGATATTAGTAATTTTATATAAATAACTTTGTGTTAAAAAGTTAGCCTTGAAGAAAGGGGATTTTCAAAGCCCTAGAAATGCTTTGGCCACTTACTCTTATTAAAACTAATAATAAATATCTCATTATTGAATTATAATGCATAATATACATCAAACAATTTACATTTTAGAAAGGACAAAAACCTATTAAAGCATAAAAAATTTTAAAAAGTCAAGTAATAAAAAAGCAGCTCCTAGCTCCATCTGCAATAATTTATTCTTAGGGGTCTCCTGTAATTCTGTCATGTGGCCTATGTTATCTCTTCTTGATTCAAGGAGAACTACAACATCATACCTAAAGCCAAGGTAGGAGCTAATAAAGCCACTTCTCTGCTTCTCTGTAAGTACATTTTATACTCCTTTTACACTGTGATGAGATGCAAATCCCTATAAAATTTCCTGCAGTTCCAGCACACATTTGGATTGATCAAGTAAAGACAGATAAGCTGTTCACTTTGCAAGGGAAGTTGCACTTTGCAAGTGACTATGCCTCCAAAGCTTAGTGAATGAGGCAAGCTAGGCTGACTTCTATCATCCAATCATGTGCAAACCAAAATGTATTCACAAAACACTTTGACAAATTCCCTTGCAAAGTGAACAGCCTGTTTGCTTTTAGTGAATTAGCCCCAAAAGATCTAAATCATTTGCTACGTCATACACAAACTATGCCATAAATCCATCACACACACACATGGCAATGGGTCCAAAATGTCACATTGTCCACAGTAAAATATGTAAACAGTTATTGACTATATTGTTTAGCTTCTAAACTGTTAATAAAGATATAATACAATCACATAGAGAAAGTGGTTTCATATTTGTAAGTTTGACACTACTTTTTGTTAAAAATAATACACAGTGATGATATTTCATGAAAGGGATCTATCTCACAAGAGCCAATAATTTTAATCTGGTTGAAAAAAGGCACAAGTCCATCTAGTTCAACCAATAAGGCTTAAAGGAGTTGTAAAGGCAGAAGGTTTTTTATCTTAATGCATTCTATGCATTAAGATAAAAAAGCCTTCTGTGTGTAGCAGCCCCCCCAGCACCCCCCAATTACCTACCTGAGCTCCTTCTCTCTCCAGCAATGTCCACGATCCCCTCAGTCATCCAGTACACTTCTCCTGATTGGCTGAGACAGAGCAGCGGTGCTATTGGCTCCCGTGGCTGTCAATCAAAGTCAGTCAGCCAATCAGGGGAGAGAGGGAGCCAGGTCGGGGGTCCATGTCTAAAGGATACACAGAGCTCTGACTCAGCTTGGGTGACAACCTGTAGCAAGCTGCTGGCTGAGGGGCACTCAAAGGAGGGAGAGACTAGGAGCAGCAAAGAGGGACCCGAGAAGGGGATGATCTGGGCTGCTCTGTGCAAAACCACCTGCACAGAGGAGGTAAGTATAACATGTTTGTTATTTAAAAAAAAAAAGTGAGCCTTTACAATCACTTTGGTGTACACGGATGCTTTGAAACCTCTCCTGAATGATTTAAAATGACAGATAGTAACCAACGTTTAAAAACTTCCGTTTTGCCGTGTTTACATGCCTCGTTTAGCCGCATTTGAGTTTAGAAGCGTTTTTTTTTTTTCAAATAGTCAAAAAATGTATCTCCATTGAAAACTCCTGTAAATGAAATGCAGCTAAACACGAGTTACCGCGTTTACATGCATTTACAAGCTTTTACAGCTATTTGGCATTTCAAATGCCTCTGAACATCCGTCCTGAACGCATTTTTTTACTTTCCAAAAAATGCTCCTAAACCCAACTGCCTAGCTACTAGAAACAACCCTGTGTACATGTACTGATAAGATAACATAGAGGAGAGTTCAGGGGCACTGAAAAAAACACCCAAATGCTCCTAAACGTCCGTTTACCAGCAGCAGTGTACATGCATCCTTAAAGAGAAAAAAACATAATACAATCCTATATACACAATCCTATACCCACAGTTGATCTAGAGGAAGGCAAAAAAATACAGCAAAGCTTAATCCAATGTGCTCCAGAACTTCACCTATAAATGTTAATACCCAGTTATATTATGTACATTTAGGAAAGAATCCAGGCCTTTTTTAATGCAATCTATTGAGCTGGCCAGAATCACCTCTTGAGGGAGTCTATTCCACATTTTCACAGCTCTTACTGTGCATAAGCCTTTCCGTATTTGGAGATTAAATCTCTTTTCCTTCAGACATAAAGCGTGCCCCCTTTTCCTCTGTGATGACCTAAAAGTGAATAATAATAAGATCACTATATGGACCACTTATGTATTTATTACATGTTAATCATATACCCCCTTAATCTCCTCTTCTCAAGATTGTCATTGTGTGTTGGACCTGTTAGTAATAGCTTGCAATTCTTCAGGAAAATATATATATATATTTGTTTTACTTTTTTGGGTAAAAAAATAGCAATATTATTCCCACTATTGACTTCAATGGGGTTCACCGCAAAGTTAGCAAACTTCAAGCAATATTTACATAACCGAACCCAAGAAGATTTTATTTCCATTTGAGCAATTATTGGGGAGTCTTTTAGTTTGAATTCAATGGATGTTTTGTGGTCAACAGTCACTTATGGAAACCACTTGATGTACCTGAATAGCCACTCAGAACAGTTCCAATGCTAGTGAAAAAGTAGTTGCTTGATTGGCAGTGCTGCTCCCTATTGGGACAAAGTTTACTAGAACTTTCACTATAGTGTTGATTAGAAGACAAGAGGAGTAAATGATCCATATGAAATGAAAAACTAAGCTGATTAAAGTTTGGCATTAAAACAGATAAATGAATACTGTATATGATAATCAGAAAATAACGCTAATAATATGTACCGATAATGTATTTTATATATATATATATATATATATATATATATACATACATACACTCTTTTAGAGTATTTTGTGATATGGTTTTGTAGAAAACCATATTTTAATCTGTGATCTGTGGTAAATAAAGAAACATCTATTTTATACTATATGATTTAACAGTGGTACAACTCTATAAGCCTTGAGTTGATTCCTTACATCAGGGGTCCTCAAACTATGGCCCTCCAGTTGTTCAGGAACTACAATTAGATTTTTTCTTCCAATTATTGCAGTTTTAACTGCTGGGCTTGGTTCTAATATGTCCGGCCGTGGTTTCCTTGTGTTTTTTAAAAGGAGGCCCATACAGTTTTGTTCACCAGTTCAGGTGTGATTTAGGAAGAAATTCTTACTTGAAATCGCACCTGAACTGGACTGAAAAACACACAGGACTCTTTTTAAAAACGGACCATGGCTGGCCCGCAGATAGGTGCTCCATAGAGCATCCAATTCGCATATATGTGAACTGAGTCTTAAACTGTTCAAGACAAGGTGGTTCATTTATTATCCCCCTGGCGGTAATCCCGACTGTGGCTCTGGGTTAAATTTCAGTACCATTAGCGGTAACCCCGAGCCACACTCAGGATTGCTTTGCAGAATCCTGGTCCAGGTAACTTACCTTGTCACCAGGATCCTGCGATGACCCCCAGCTGTTTCCCCGATGTACCGTGTGCTGGGCTCTGTTGCCTGTGAGCGTCACGACGCATGGGGACGGAGCCTGGCGGAAAATTAAAAATATACAAAATACATAACACATACAGTACACTGTAATCTTACAGATTACATTATTGTATTAAAAAATGTCACCTCCCTTTTGTCCCTAGTATTTTGTCCACTGCCCTGCATGCACTTTTATAATATATATACTGTTCTTTCTGCCTGGAAACTTGAGATTGTCCATGGCAACCAAAAAGTGTCCCTTTAAATCAAAAGTGGTTTTAGACCAGTTAGAAAACAGCGATAGTAAATTAGAACACTTGCAGAATTGAGCAATAGTGATTTGTGGGGAAATTCATTTTATTATATTATTATTTTTTATAATTATTTATAGTTATTTATTATTTTATAATTTATGATTTTGTGTTTCAAACTTTATCATACCCAGGGTGTCTACTTGACTCTTGTTTGGATAGATGTAAGTGTGTTATTACTAAGAATTACAGGCCTACAATATAAAACACCAAATTTCTATGCAAAACAATCTACCGCTTTGAGATTCAAAAATCTGGCATAATCATACCACCAGGGAGGTTAAAGGTACAAAGCGTGTTGCTTCCAAAATTAAAATTAAAATTAAATATTCGCTTATCTTAGTGAATGAAGTAAAACAAGTGGAAATTTACTTTACTAAGAATTTCCAATTATGTGCAATGATTTTTTTTTTTTTAAAAAAGGATGTTGCTTGCATTTGATTGAATGATTGTCAGAAAGTCAGTACAACTAAGATATATGAAAATTATTTTTGCAAAAAGAAAATTCACTTAAAAAATGAGGTGTTGTGCTGACTTCAATCATCCAATCATGTGCAAGCAATGTCCTGTTTTCAAAATATCCTAGCACATTATTGGATATTCTTTGCAAAGTTCATTTACTAAAAAAAAAGTCAAAACTCACTTTGAAAGTGAAAATGCTCTACTACTTTAGTAAATTTGGAATCAGTGTATCTGCTACTGCTATGTCATCTGTAATTTTAATTGTCAGTGATCCCTTACATACCGTCATCAATTAGAAAATACTGTATACAAATCAGGGTTGATTTATTAAAGGCAAATAGATTGTACACATGTTTTTTTATTCGTATCTCTGCCATGAAAGAATTTAAAGTAATAAAAAATAGCATAACACAAATAATCAATTTAGTTGCTTTACTAAAGTTAAATAGACAGTCCACTTTGCAAGTGCAGTTGCACTTGTTTTCCACAGAACTTAGTGAATGTGGTGAAGCTCTGCTGATTTTCATCACTCTATCATGTGCAAGCAAAAATGCTGTTTTTTAATTTTCCTGTCACTTGTTTGGGTATTTTTTACAATTGAAGTTTTACCACATTCACTTTGCTCTGGGAAAATTAGTTTAACTGCACTTGCAAAGTGTTCTATCTATTTGTCTTTAATAAATCAACCAAATTGATTATTTGTGTTATGTGAGTTTTTATTACTTTAAATTCTTTGATGGCAGAGATATTGATAAAAAAAACAAGAGGTTTTTATAGCACCAGAGGAAGTAATACCTGTTTGAACTGCTTTTGTTGGTCACACACACTCTATGTGGTCATGTTCATTTGTGCTGTAATGCTATAGCTAAATTAATTTTAAAATCAGAAATATACATTATGCAACTATAGGACCTGACTTTTACATTACATTGGATAATCTCAGGAAACTTTGCTCCCAGTTCTTTTTCAGATCACTTAATCACACTCTTGAATACTGAAACCATTGAAATAGCTTTTTCAATGCCTTGGATTCCTCAGATACTTGGATGTACTGTGCTAGAATAGCAACTTTACAACATTTTGTTTCTATTCAAAACTAGAACATTGGCGTACATTACTTTTATGAAGTGAAAACTGTAATTTTATATTCATGTAATATATCACAAGCACTTACTTAACTTGGTGTGAATATTTCGTTCTGAATACAATAACAGTTTTGTGTATGACTCATGATTATAAAAATCATTTTTAGTTTAATTCTTTCCATTTACAGTGATAACATTGAAAGTCCAGATTGCCACACTTAATTGAAAAGATATTGCTATAGATATCACTTTTGCATTGAACTCAAGTGCACCATTTCACTGTTAAGCTCTCAATAGCGTATTCAATTTATTTGAACTTTAAGGCTGGGTTCACAAATATGCAAATTGGATGCGGCTTACACAGCACCCAAACCACAGAACATTTGAAAATGTGTTCTTTTCAATGTGTCTTGTTCACATATTTGCGTTGCATCCACACTCCGCATTGCACAAAAAATGTTTGCGTTTTCTAGGCAGTGGGGTGCGAATTGCAGGCACATTATCTTCAATGGTAACGCATCTGATTCACAGATATGTTCCGTTGTGAACTGGAATTCTCTCCTCCTCCTACACCTCCCCCTCTCCCTGGTCAGATGATCCACAGCTACAACGGAGAGGAACCGCTGAATGAATCATTTTTATCTTGGCAGGGAAACCAGAGCTGCAGTTCGAACCGGACTAGCGTGAACCCTGCCTAAAGGCTGGCTATTTCTAGATTCCTTTAAAACAAATTAGCTCACTTACAGCAGCAGTGCAAAGTCCTACCCCTGGGCAGCAGACTGCTTTGTGTTGAAGCAGTGATTGGACAAGCCCTCCACTTAGTCAGTGCTAGAGTTAAGCAATCAGCAGGAGGCATGAGCTTTGCCAGTTGCAGAGTTTGGCTCTGACTAAGTGGGGGACATGTTTGATGGGTGCAGAGAAACCGCTGCATTCTCTTGGGGAGAAGACTTTGTGCTAGCAGTGGAGCTGAATTTTAAGAGACACTGTCACCTTGGCAATACCTGATCCCTATACTCATCTTACCTATGGTCCCCCAAAGCTGCTTGCTCCATTGCAGCTGGAGAGAGTACCTGGCTTTTTCAGGTATGGAGGAGCTTGTGACCTTCTAACATGTGACAGTGTCAAAGCCTTGAAGTCCTAAGCCAACTGCTAAGCCTGAACACTGCCACATAACAGGGGGTTGATGTCACCACTGTTCTGACACAGCTGATCTCAGTGCCAGTTGCAAAGAAGCAAGGAGCAACGAGGAAGCACAGGTAAGGTGGGTTTAAAAATACTGTATGAACAAATTGAAATGAACAACAACAAAAATCAGGAAAATTATTTCTAATGGGAGAAGAGGAAGAAGAAGCTAATAAGGGCTTATTAGTGTAAAATAAGGGGGGTAACATAGAAACAAATTTTATTAAAAAAAAATAAAAAGCTAATCTCTTTGATCTACAGATGAGTGAAACAGAGTGGATACAAAAATTACAATGTTGATTGCTATCTCTCAATCTCATTCTGAACGGTGTTTATAAACACTGTATTAGACGGACCATTTTTTTTACAGCGGCAAGCTCTACAGCTGCTGAATTTACACAGTAATCCCGATAAGTGCAAAAGGGGGAGCAGCAGCAAGCAGAAGGACAGGGTGTACTTCACACACCCTATGTAATTTGATTAGGTTTTTTTGGGGGCATGTGTGGCACACCTAGTGTCCCCAAATAGTAACTGCGAGCAAAGTAAGCAACTCAGTTTAAGTTGATATCAGTCTCTTGCCCTCAACTGTAAAGTCTTTAAATAAAAGTTCAGAAGGGAGAGCGGATCAGTACAAAGAGTCAGCCAGGTGTACCTTAATGCATGGAGGCAGGTAATACAGCTGAGATGTACTGTACCCCACTTTTAAGTACACAATGAGGTTTATTTACTAAAGTTGGAAAGTGCAAAATCAGGCTCACTTCTGCATAGAAACCAATGAGCTTCTAACCTCAGCTTGTTCAATTAGGCTTTGGTAATAAAACCTGGAAGCTCATTGGTTTCTATGCAGAAGTGAGCCTGATTTTGCACTTTCCAGATTTAGTAAATAAAGCCCATTGTGTACTTAAAAGTGGGGTATGCCTGTATGTACTCATGTGTATTTACCTGTTTGCCTGGACCTCAGCTTTAAAGATTTGTTAAAAAGCTGTAAGCATTATATTAATCCAATGGCCCTCTTATGAGTTAAACCAAAAGAAAAGAGAAACAGGGGCGCACCAGCCTTGTGCATTATCTTTTAAAACATTTATTAAATCCAAATAATAAAGGAAACAACTCACAAGCAATTGGTAGAGGAGGCGCAACATAAAAGTGTACCGATAAACAGCATGCGACTTAGGATGAGCGAAACCTTCCAGGGATCGTGGAGGAACGCACAGGCATCACAATCAGCTAACGCGTTTCGAAGGGAACGTCCCCTCTTCATCAGAGCTATACCGTGAACCCTCCCTCAGCAGTCTCCATTTATAAGTGCCTGGGTGTCAGTAAAACAAGGATGGTAATGACGATTATTGCTGCTGGGACACCATCCATGATATTTGTTTAGTTGTAAAACACATGTATTGTTTTATGTTTTTATGTTGTGCCTCCTCTACCAATTGCTTGTGAGTTGTTTCCTTTATTATTTGGATTTAATAAATGTTTTAAAAGATAATGCACAAGGCTGGTGCGCCTCTGTTTCTCTTTTCTTTTGGTTTCTACTAGGATTCCCCATCTTTGAGGGCAGCAAGGCCTGTGTTGACGTATTGGCTATGTGGTGATCCACCAGTGCACAGGAGTTGTTTTTCTGTTTTGCCCCTCTTATGAGTTCTTTGAGGGTTTTAAAAAGCTGTTTTTACAGTGTGGAAAATATAATAATTTGATCCCCTGCAGATTTTGTAAGTTTGTCCACTTACAAAGAAATTAAGGGTCTATAATTTTTATCATAGGTGTATTTTAAATGCTAGAGACAGAATATCAACCAAAAATCCAGAAAAAAACACATACAACAAATGCTATTACGGACCACCCGCAGCAGTTGTACTGCGGCAGGTTGGCTCCCCTGCGCGAATCTCCATCATTGTACGTAGGGCGCGTACACAGCGATTTGTGGGCACACGCCCGCAGCATGTCCCCGGAGCCGATGTGCGTGCCCGGCAGGAGCGATGACCGCCGGGCACCCGTGTAAACACACAAATCCCGGTTCTCTCAGGGGAGAGGAGAAAGATTGTGTGTTCCTACCAAGTCGAAACAACGATCTCTCTCCTTCTCTAGTCATCCACATTCCCCCCCCAGGTAGAACACACATAGGGAACACATTTAACCCCTTGTTTACCCCCTAGTGTTAACCCCTTCCCTGCCAGTGACATTTATACAAAGTGTCAAAAGTGTCTGATCTGTCCGCCGCAATGTCGCAGTCCCGCTAAAAAAATCACAGATCACCGCCATTACTAGTGAAAAAAAATTATAAAAATAAAAAATGTCATAAATCTATCCCATAGTTTGTAGACGCTATAACTTTTGCGTAAACCAATCAATATATGCTTATTGCGATTTTTTACCAAAAATATGTAGAAGAATACATGTTGGCCTAAACTTAGGAAGAAATTTGTTTTTTTTACATTATTTTTTGGGGGGATATTTATTATAGCAAAAAGTAAAAAATATTGTTTTGTTTTTCAAAATTGTCACTCTTTTTTTGTTTATAGCGCAAAAAAAAAAAAAAAAACGCAGAGGTGATCAAATACCACCAAAAGAAAGCTCTATTTGTGGGAAAAAAGGACATACATTTTGTTTGGGTACAGCGTCGCATGACCACGCAATTGTCAGTTAAAGCGCCACAGTGCCGTATTGCAAAGCCTGGTCATTAAGGGGGCAAATCCTTCCGGGCCTTAAGTGGTTAAGGTTTCTTGGCTGTCCCTTGGTAACTTGATGTTTCAGTTCCGTCCATAACTTTTCTATAGGATTAAGGTCTGGAGACTGACTTGGCCACTCCATGACCTTAATGTGCTTCTTCTTGGGCCACTGCTTTGTTGCCTTGGCGGTATGTTTTAGGTCATTGTCATGCTGGAAGACCAATCCACGACCCATCATCAGTGTTCTGGCTGAGAGAAGAAAATTCTCATCCAAGATTTTACAATACATGGCCCCATCCATTGGCCCCTCAATGCAGGAAAGTCAGTCTGTACCTTTAGCAGAGAGGTTATCATGTTTCCATGTCTGTGCTTAACTGTAGGGATGGTAGGTTGCTGTTATTAGAGTCATAGTCAGCATTTTTCTTCCTCCAAACACGGCGAGTTGAGTTAATGCCAAAGAGCTCAATTTTGATCTCATCTGACCCCAGCACTTTCTCCCAATCCTTCTCTGAATCATTTAGATGTTCATTGGCATGACTGTACATGTGCCTTCTTAAGGAAGGGGACTCAGCATGTTTGAAGGAAGAAATAGACTATGACCCTAAGAACACCATCCCTACAGTCAAGCATGGATGTGTAAACATTATGCTTTGTGGCTGCTTCTCTGCTAAAGGTACAGACCAACTATGCCGCATTGAGGGACCAATGTATGGGGCCATGTATTGTAAAATCTTGGATGAGAACCTTCTTTCCTCAGCCAGAACACTGAAGATGGGTCATGGATGGGTCTATCAGCATGACAATGACCAAAAACATACAGCCAAGGCTACAAAGGAGTGGCTCAAGAAGAAGTACATTAAGGTCATGGAGTGGCCTAGCCAGTCTCCAGACCTTAACCTCTTGCCGACTAGCCGCCGCAGTTATACTGTGGCAGGATGGCTCGGCTGCATGAATTGCAGTTGGTGTACATCGGTTCGTGCACGAGGTTCTGTATCGGCGCACGTGTGTGCCCATTGGCAAGTGGGGGAGCCAATCAGCGGGTTTGGCGGACTCGATGTCCGCCGGCCGCCCGCGATCATTCCTCGCAGAGACAGAACGGGGATCTGCTATAGTAAACAAGGCAGATCTCCGTTCTGACAGGGGGTCACAAGAGATCTTGTCTTCCTGCTATGCAGGAAGATGGATCTGTGTGTTGTCCCAGGCAGTCCATCCCCCCACACAGTTAGAAACACACTGAGGGAACACATTTAACCCCTTGATCGCCCCTGATGTTAACCCCTTCCCTGCAAGTGTCATTAATGCAATGTCAGTGCATATCTTTATCACTGTTCACTGTAATAATGTCACTGGTTCCCAAAAAAGTGTCAAAAATGTCAGCTAGGTGTCCGCTACAATGTCGCAGTCCCACTAAAAATCACTGATCACCACCATTACTAGTAAAAAAAAAATAATAATAAAAATTTCATAAATCTTTCCCCTATTTTGTAGACACTATAACTTTTGTGCAAACCAATAAATATACGCTTATTGGGTTTTTTTTTACCAAAAATATGTAGCAGAATACATATTGGCCTAAATTTATGAAGAAAATAGATTTTTTACATTTTTTTGGGGTATGTTTTATAGCAGAAAGTAAAAAAATATTGTTTTCTTTTAAAACTGTCGGTCTTTTTCTTGTTTATAGCAAAAAAATAAAAACCACAGAGGTGATCAAATACCACCAAAAGAAAGCTCTATTTGTAGGAAAAAAGGACATAAATTATATTTAGGAACAGCATCGCACGACCACGCAATTTCAGTTAAAGTAACGCAGTGCCGTATCACAAAAATGGTTTGGTTAGAAAAAGGGTAAATCCTTCCGGGGCTGAAGTGGTTAATCCTATAGAAAATTTATGGAGGGAGCTAAAACTTTGAGTTGCCAAGTGACAGCCAAGAAACCTTAAGGATTTAGAGAAGATCTGTAAAGTAGAGTGGACCAAAATCCCTCCTGAGATGTGTGCAAACCTGGTTACTAACTGAAAGAAACGTCTTACCTCTGTGCTTGCCAACAATGGTTTCTCCACCAAGTACTACGTCATGTTTTGCTTGGGGATCAAATACTTATTTTACTCACTGAACTACAACTCAAATTATAACATTTGAATCATGTGTTTTTTCTGGATTTTTGGTTGATAGTCTGTCTCTATCATTTAAAATACACTTATGATAACAAAATCTGCAGGGGATCAAATAATATTTTTCCCCACTGTATACAGCTTAAATAGGCCAGTGGAAAAGTTGCACTCTTTAAAACCACTACATTATGGTTTTTAATGTCAGGAGTAACAGATATCTTTTTTACAGAATTTCTTCAACTGTATATAGCAAATAATCAAATCCCAACCATGTGTTAGATTGTATTATTCTTCTGAAAACACCTAGTATTTGAGTACTACAAAGCATCTTACGCCTATGCATTTTCAAACTAGGACAGTGATTTACTGCAGAGAAGTTTCACAGTGCATTACCCAACAAGGGCAAACAATACAATGACACATTTACTAAACGGAATTAGTTTATTTACTAACACAAGTTGCTCAAATATACAAGTGCAGTATGGTTTCTATGTAATACTGTCCTCCTGTGGTGGACTTTTGCAGATGTTAATGTTTGACATGCTTAACAGTTTCCACAGCTGTGCTGGATAACATAGTGCATTTATGTCCCTCACATGCAGGAACCTGAAAAAATGCATGGCAAGACTTACATAGAAAAATAAATATGTAAATTTAATACTTGAATGTATTTTTTCATTTTGCAAAAAGCTGAATTTCAGGCAGATTTAAATAAACTTTATATATATATATGTATTTTATTGGGATTTTATGCGATAGACCAACACAAAGTGGCACATGATTGTGAAGTAGAAGAAAAATTATAAATGGTTTTCAATTTCAGTCGTCCCCCCCCCCGGGGGGAACAACATGATGCTGCCACCACCATGTTTCACGGTGGGGATGGTGTGTTCAGGATGATGTGCAGTGTTAGTTTTTCTCCACACATAGTGTTTTGCTTTTAGGCCAAAAAGTTCAATTTTGGTCTCATCTGACCACAGCACGTTCTTCCATGCATTAGCTGTGTCCCCTACATGGCTTCTTGCAAACTGAAAATGGGACCTCTTATGGCTTTCTTCTTGCCACTCTACCATAAAGGCCAGATTTGTGGAGTGTACGACTAATAGTTGTCCTGTGGACAGATTCTCCCACCTGAGCTGAGGATCTATGCAGCTCCTCCAGAGTTACCATGGGCCTCTTGGCTGCTTCTCTGATTAATGCTCTCCTTGCCTGGCTTGTCAATTTAGGTGGACGGCCATGTCTTGGTAGGTTTGCAGTTGTGCCATACTCTTTCCATTTTTGGATGATGGATTGAACAGTGCTCTGTGAGATGTTCAAAGCTTGAGATATTTTTTTATAACCTAACCCTGCTTTAAAGTTCTCCGCAACTTTATCCCTGGCCTGTCTGGTATGTTCCTTGGCCTTCAGGATGCTGTTTGTTCACTAAGGTTTTCTAACAAATCTCTGAGGGCTTCACAGAACAGCTGTATTTATACTGAGATTAAATTACACACAGGTGGACTCTATTTACTAATTAGGTGACTTCTAAATGCAATTGGTTCCACTAGATTTTAGTTTGGGGTATCAGAGTAAAGGGGGCTGAATACAAATGCACACCACACTTTTCACATATTAATTTGTAAAACATTTTGAAAACCATTTATCATTTTCCCTCAACTTCACAATTATATGTCACTTTGTGTTGGTCTATCACATAAAATCCCAATAAAATACATTTACGTTTTTGGCTGTAACATGACAAAATGTTGAAAATTTCAAGGGGTATTAATACTTTTTCAAGGTACTGTATGCATTCACTGAATCATCATTTTATATTTTTACATAAAAATGGCATAATTATTGTAATCTGACTTGATATCAGCCACCAGTAATCCCATGGGAGAGGGAGAGGAACCCTTTGCAGCCAATAATGGCTTTATTGATTATAAGAAATATGCTTACAGGAAAGGAGAGCATAGAAAATGGTATTAAAAAAAAGTCTAGGATCCAGGTGTATTACCTGACAGGAATACCTTAAAGCTGAAGTTTAACTGAAAAAAATACCCACAGCTTTAGTCACGTCACTTATCTGTAATGAAGTTCCCATTTCCCATGTTGTGCAGGCAGCTGGATCTTGAGAAATC
This sequence comes from Aquarana catesbeiana, assembly GCF_042186555.1. Classification (NCBI taxonomy): domain Eukaryota; kingdom Metazoa; phylum Chordata; class Amphibia; order Anura; family Ranidae; genus Aquarana; species Aquarana catesbeiana. The sequence goes on along the minus strand of NC_133327.1, from coordinate 321,160,113 downwards.
CTCTGTGCAGGGATGCATGTCCTCTTCATGGCTTTGAACTTCCCATGGTGCAATGGTTAACAGCTTCAGATCTTGAGGCAGAACAGTAGTACAGATGGTCCAACAGGGACACACTCCCTCCTTCCTCCTTCTCAATGGAGAATTGTTCTTTCTTTGAATTCACTGCTTGTAACATGATCTGTGAATGGGAGAGGAGGGGAGAGAATCTCGTGATTTGTCAGACTATCCCCCATTCACAGATTGCGTTACAAGGAGTGTAATCAATTAAAGAACATTTTTAATGGAGGGGGAGGAAGGAGGGGGCATATATCTGTCAAACCATCTGTGCTACTGTTCTGTCTGAAGACTGATAACCACTGCAGCCCTGGAAGTTCAGAGACAGGAAGAGGACCAGCTTCCCTGCAGTGAGGTTTTCTCCAGAATCCATCTGTGATGTGACTGAGTCTGTAGGGATTTTTTTAATCACAATAATAGCTGAACATATTTAAACATCCACATATCAAATACGTGTGTTTAAATGTAGTTTGACTTATTTAGTTTGACTGTTGAATTTTTATGGTAAATTGGAAACTATGCAGTATTTTCCTTTATTTTATATACAGTACATTCTGGAGGCTTAATCTCTAATGAATCACTAGTAGAAGAAAACTACCAGCCATTCATCATTCTTGCTGAAGGACTGTTATGAGAAAACATACTAGATAATAAACCATCTAGAGAATGCATAATTATCCTATGCTATGCAAAAAGTCGAAGGTTTTTTTTTTTTTATTGCAAAATGCTCATTAATAAAACTCCACTGACCCCAATGTCAATGTATTTCCGTTATAAAAGGAATAACCCACATGCATTTTGTTTAGCTTTTGGACATGAAGGGCATCCTGAATATTTAATAAAATACAAGGCTATCCATACACGCATTCATGAACAAAATGTACAAATATTGTCTTTTTGGCTTTTGGTAATGGAAGTCTGTTATCGCTGATTTTACTTACAGACATTTTGTTGTGAAAAACAATAAAAAAGTATCTACTCTTTCATGTGTCCTGCTCTCCAACCCTAATTTAAACCTTAGGCTGATCCTCACACTATAGAGACTGTGACCAAAAAGGCAAGCATAGGAAAAGGGACTACTCACCAGTTTTGCCTGCTGTCTACCTAAAGTTGATATTTCCCCATTGCTGACTTACCATGCCTTATGGGATCGTAGTCATAGCCAATAACAAGTAATATTTAATAACATATTACAATATTTGAATGAATAATACTTCATAAAATACCTGTGGTTTAAATTGGCCGTGGCCTTTTATTTATAGGTATAAATTATAAATCAAGTCATATCAACTTTTAATAAATCAGAAATAATCAACACACTCAGCGTGAGTTAAAATCAAATATAATAATAGTATATCAATATAAATATATATAAATAGCTCAGCCATTTAAGCTCAAGCTATATAATTAAAACAAAAACAATTATCCCTTTTCGAGAAAAGGATATAAAACCTCATAAATCAGGCCACGACAGGGAGGGAGGGTGGGATGTGCTCTTCTTCTAATCTTCGCCATCTTCTGCCCAGTAATTTACTCATCCTCTTGCTTTTATAGGCTGTATGCTCCTGCCAGAGGACCGTTTGGGGCAACTGTCAATCTCAATAACCAATCAAAGGTAAGTAATTTGATAATAATTAATATTTATTTTATTTATTTTTTTTTAAATAACTTAATTTATTTTTTTTTAAATTAGGTCTGACAAGATCCCACAGGTGGTGGGGGCAGGGACATTTTCATGCCCTGCCCTTCACCTTTATGGGATCGTGGTCATAACCAATAACAAGTAATATTTAATAACATATTATAATATTTGAATGAATAATACTTCATAAAATACCTGTGGTTTAAATTGGCTGTGGCCTTTTATTTATAGGTATAAATTATAAATCAAGTCATATCAACTTTTAATAAATCAGAAATAATCAACACACTTAGCGTGAGTTAAAATCAAATATAATAATAGTATATCAATATAAATATATATAAATAGCTCAGCCATATAAGCTCAAGCTATATAATTAAAACAAAAACAATTATCCATACGCCAAGCTCAAAATCTTAAGGAGCCTGGCATTCCACCAAGGCAACAGCCAATTCAACACAGGTTTGAAAATCTAAATTTAGAATGTCTAGAGCAACATCAGATAAATGCACATTGTCTGGTCTATAAAACCCAGGCAAACCACCCTCCAAGTCCACATGCCTAAAAGACATACCATGAACCGAAGGCATGAATTTATCTAAAGCTCTATTAATTCGCTTACGAATTTTCTATAAATATCTATGCTCAGAACAGATCTACCAATCAAGTCTAGGGATTATTTCCGAAAAAATTAACACAGCATCAGGTAAAACAGCATGATCAAGCTTAATCTGAGAAAGCAATTCTAAGGTCTTACGCTTACCAAGATCATTACCAGATAAATGAAAAATAATAATCTGAGGAACAGGCCAGCAATCATGTAAATAAGACAGAACAGAGCGTAGATCACTCCAATGCATGCCACATCTTCCATACCAATGAACAGCAAAACAACAAGGTAATCCTAAATTATTGCCATAGACTCTCCATTCAGCTCTCTTCTGAGCCCAAAAAATATAGGAGTGTCCAATAATCCCGATGACACGGTGAGCATCTAAAATTAAAAACAAAAGTTAGGTCTAACATATGATCTATAACAGTTAGATCTCCAACCACCAATATCTTTAATCATAGATTCATTAAGACCTACCAAAGCTGCAGTAGTGGCTGCACCAATACGAAACAAGTGAGACGTAATTCGCAGATGTTCCAAACGCAACGCTTTGAGGCATCTACGTAGAACAGCCTTGAATTGGTAAATAGTCACCGGAGTACCCATGACATGAATCAGCAATTGTCTAAAAAACACAGGTCTGATACTTAAAAATTGCTTAACCAAAGTGAAAACACAATAACGAGCACTATGATTCGCTCGCAAAGTAATCCATCTACCACAACCCAATTGATCAGTTTTACTATGACGAAGTAAAACTGGAATATAATCGATACCAACAAAAACATCACGAAAGAACAAACCTGATTCATCAGAAACTTTCAGCAGGAGCAATTCAGAAACTCGGAATGCCCCAAAAAAACATAAGCAAAAAGCCAAATTAAATAATAATGATTCATAAGGAGAAAAACAAACATCCTTAGAAACGTCACAAAGATGACCCAAGAGGTCAACAAAAATTGGCAATCTCGTATCAGCAAGTGAGCGATTCCTTTTGTAACCTTTCAAAGCATGCCTAACAGAGAAAAAGGACATACAAGATCTACCGCCTTGCATGCGCATGAAAAAGGAAACACCTGAAAAAGTCTAAATGATATGAGAATGTGAATAAACACGAGACATCAACAAACTCAGAAAAGATAAAACTAATCCTTCAGAAAAAGGGGGCTGAATATTTCCAAAAGAAAGTAAGAAGGAACACCACAAAGACCACGCAGCTTTATAGGACGCCCACGTGGAATTCGCCAAAGAAGCCCGAATGGCAATGAAGACAGGATTCCCCGAAGTTCCCATAAGGAGGAGGGCATAATAGGCCAGTAGGATCTGCATGTGGAACCAAAAGCCGGAATTCCTAAACTGGGAACGGGACAGAGCATCAGCAATTAGATTGTCCTTACCAGGAATGTACTTGGCCTTAAGCCATATATTAAGATCTAAACATTTAAATACTAACAATCTAAGCACAGCAAGTATTGGAAGAGACTTTGAAGACAAACAATTAAGAGCAAAGACAACACCCTTATTATCAGAATACAGTAAAATACGGCGATTTCTAAAATGAATACCCCATAATTTCAAAGCCACTAATACAGGAAAAATTTCCAACAGAACTATATTAGACGTCAGACCCGAATCTTTCCAAGACTTGGGCCATAAATTGGCAGACCAATGTCCATCCAAATAAGCACCGTAACCACAAGATCCAGCGGCATCAGTATGAAGGTTTATCGCTGAAGCCGAACAAAAGGGGGTCTGCCATAAAGAACTGCCATTAAATAAAAAACAACGCCATACCAGAAGATCGTCCCTCATGCCAGAAGTAATCCGCATGAAATGAAAAGGAGAAGAAATACCCGAAATAGCGTGATACAACCGTGTCGAGAAAACACAACCCATCGGCAACACTCTAGACGCAAATGCCAACAAACCAAGTAAAGACTGTAAAACTTTCACTCTAACTTTCCATTTAGAAAGAACAAAATCCAATAAAATCTGAATTTTAACAATCTTCACATCAGGCAGACAAAACTCCATGGAAACAATATCAATTTGTATACCGAGAAATTCAAGGCAAGACGTAGGGTAGACGGATTTCTCATCAGCCAACGGTATACCAAATTCCCTACAAACAACCTTAACCACTTCAATACAGTGCATTTTCACCCCCTTCCTGCCCAAGCCATTTTTCAGCTGTCAGCGCTGTCACATTGAATGACAATTGCGCGGTCATACAACACTGTACCCAAATGAAATTGTTATCATTTTTTCCCCACAAATAGAGCTTTCTTTTAGTGGTATTTGATCACCTCTGCAGTTTTTATTTTTTGCGCTATAAACAAAAGAAGAGTGACAAGTTTAAAAAAACACAATAATTTTTACCTTTTGTGATAATAAATATCCAATTTTTTTTTTCTTTAAAACAAAATTTTTCTCAGTTTAGGCCGATATGTATTCTTGTACATATTTTTGGTAAAAAAAATCGCAATAAGCGTATATAGATTGGTTTGCGCAAAAGTTATAGCGTCTACAAAATAGGGGATAGATTTATAACATTTTAATTTTTTTATTTTTATTTTAGTAATGGCGGTGATCTGCGATTTTTATCGTGACTGCGATATTGTGGCGGACACATCGGACACTTTTGACACATATTTGGGACCATTCACATTTATACAGCGATCCGTGCTATAAAAATGCATTGATTACTGTATAAATGTGACAGGCAGGGAAGGGGTTAACACTAGATGGTGATCGAGGGGTTAACTGTGTTTGCTAGGGAGTGATTCTAACTGTAGGGGGTGGGGACTCACTAGGGGAGGAGACTGATCGGTGTTCCTCTGTACTGGGAACATACCATTGGTATCCTCTCCTCTGACAGGACCGTGGATCTGTGTGTTTACACACACAGATCCACGGTCCTGCTGTGTTACTGGTAATCGCGGGTGCCTGGCGGACATCACGGCAGCCGGGCACGCGCACCGGGTGCCCAGTGACACGGCGGGCTGGGAAAGCGAGCCTGTCATATGACGCCCGCCCGCCACGAGAGCTGCGCCGCCTGGCCGTCAATTGACGGCCGGCGGTCAGCAAGCAGTTAAAAACCGTAAATAATCTAAATAATGCAATAAATCAGTAGAACCCGTACGAAAACTAACAACCCATTCAATAAATGTAGAAAAACGTTCAAAATAATAACGAGAAAGCGAACACCCCATCGGGAGACAACTTATCAAAGTAAAATTCATTTTGAAAATAGAATCCTAAAGAATTAAAAGCCGACAGGTGAATAGGAAGTAAACGAAATGTAGATTGTATGTCGGCTTTAGCAAGCAAAGCAGAAGAACCAACGTTCCTAATTTTAAACAATGCATCATCAAATGATGAATATTGAACAGAACACCATGACGAGTCAATATCATCATTCAAAGAAAAACCGATAGGGAAAGATAGATGGTGAATCAACCTATAAGAGTTAGGCTCCTTTTTAGGAACAATACCTAGTGGTGAAACGCGAAAATTCGCAAAAGGAGGAGTAGAAAACGGACCCGCAATTCTACCTGCCTGCAATTCTTTATCCAACTTCTCACGAACAACAGACGGATGAATAGAAACTGAAGGCAAATTTGGAAATATGCGACAACCAGTCCCAGAAAAGGAAGGCAAATGAAAACCAAACAAAAAACCATCACGCAAGGCGATTGCTTTCAGAGGCTTTGGGTACTTATGAAGCCAAGGCAACATGCTTAGAATTTTCACCGGAGTTGTGGCTTTTAAGAAAAGGCTCTTTAGAAGGAGCAGAAGCACCAGAGGACAATTTTTTAAAACAGCGTGAAGCCGGGTGAGAACCAGCAAAATGACTACATTCATGCTTGTATTTACAGTTATTAAGCCATTTACACAGCCCATCATTGAAATGAAAACAAACACCCCGGCAATAAACAGTAGTGGGAGTGGAAGTATTAGCTTTAAACAAAGGCTTTTGAGGCAACAAAAGATTAAGCCATAAATCAAAATCTTTCGAGCCCCATTTCATAGATTTGTGTACAGACAATTTTTGGCGAAAGGCCTCATCATAATAAAACCATGAAAAACCAGGGAAATTTTTGTATGCTTCTAAAATGATCTCAACATTTTGGAGCAAACCTGAACACAGATCAGGACGTTTTTCACCGAGCACGCCAGTGTAAATGCAAAACGCCTGCAACCAATTATTAAAAGAGCGTGGCGCAATTTTCTTCCTATCATCATCTCTTCTATCACCATCCCTCTTATCCAATCAATGTTCATGATTGGACGGAAGCAAAGACAAAATGTCAATATACTCCCCAGACCAAATTTTATCTTTCATTGTTTTCGTCAAATGAAAACCCAGGGGGGGATAATTCACACGTCACGACTTCCTTTAAACAAGAATCCAGAATTAGCGGAGGAATTACCACCGCAGAAGCATCAGGAAGCACAGGTGCAGCATCCACTGTTGTAGAGACTGGAACACTATGCGAGACAGAGAAAGGATCCAGCCACATTGAAGCTACAGTTGGATTTGACTTGGGTTGGTCAACATTAACCGAACCAGCAATCGTGGATAAAAATGAAAATGAACAAAACAATTCATGAAATCTTGAAGAATCAGCAAACTCACCAGAAGGATTGGAAACAATAGCATCGGTGTTAGTAGCCGATTCAGAGAGCATAGGCACCTGCGAAATCTCACATGCAGCAGATGTATGGTCAGGCACCATGGTAACACGATCAGACAGCAACAAAGGACCAGCAGAAGATGCATTTGGCTGTAAAACACCTGGATCAAGAAAATAAACAAATTAGGATCCAAAAATTCCTTATCACCTAACACTGTAGAAGGCAACACAATACCTTTAGTTTTACAAAGACGCTTTCTGCCAATGTGCATCTTCTCAGCACCAGTCACCATGACGACGGGATCTGCAGTCATAGAAAGACCCGCAGAAGAAGCCTGTGTTACTGTAGCAGAAGCATTAGCACTAGAAAGGGAATAAAAACAACAGTAGACAATTAAGAACATTAAACAAACCAATTACAGAAATTATACACATCTAGCATCAAATAACCTCCTAAGAGTGAATCTTCTATCCACATGCCCATCCGGGGAATCGAACCCGCGAGGACGTTTCAGATGTCTCTGTGTTTTTCTTCCAGAACGAACTGCGCATGTGCCAGAGATCTGTCCAAAGTAGAAGGCCGAGCTACGTCGTGGATTGAAGGAGGGCCCGAAGGATATGAAGAAGGCGGAGATGACGACATCAGACTCCGAGGCAGAGAGGAACCGTCAAGCACTGGATGAGGCTGAACAGAGGAACGTCTGCTCTGGAAAACCGGAGGATTAGTAGCAGAACAGGGGGGAGACATGTCCTCAATGGAGAAATGAAGGGCTGAAGGGGGGGATAGGACAGAACGGACCATGGCACAGGAGGATCAGGAACCACTGAGCCAGAGGGGAAAACGGCAGAAGGAGAAGCCGGTGGAATCGGTCCCATGACAGAAAAAGGCCCAGGAAGAGACAGGCAGTGACAAATCCAAATGTCAAATCCTCATTTCAGAGCTACCCCTGATAATTGGTGTTCCTATAGCTGTTGGGTTGAACCAAAAATCACAGATCCACAGACTGCAGAGAGCAAAAGCAGGGAAATACACACAGTGCAGATTACTCTCCAGCAAGCAGTGCAGTAGTGGCATCACCAAATCTCTTTCCAAATCTCATGAGAAAAGGAGTCACAAGCAGCAGTGCCTCTCACACTGAAGATACTGTATACAGCTATGAGGCTGCAAGCCCAGGAGGATCTTGACACCCTCACATACCTGGAAGTACATTACTATTTTTCAGGGGGAATTCAAGATAATTCAAGAAAAGTAATTTCTTAGGGTACTGCTTAGGTACTGCTTATGCACAACTTCCATGTTTAGATTTTCCCATCTTACAACCCCCAAGATTTAATATAACCCCAAAAATTAACATAAAATATTACCTCTTCATAATACTAATAATAGTAAGAGTTATCTCTCAAAAATTATGATTCATCCTCTCTCCTCTCATAACCTCCTGTTTCTATAATAACTCTAAAATGTTAGATTTCCCATCATATCTGTTTTTTCTGCAGACAATGATGACCAGGACAGATAGAGAGGGTGAATATTACCAGCAGGGACTCAAACAGCAATAAAAAACAGACAATGGTTTTAACACTTTTTTTACTGTATCCAAAACTAAAACAGTTTTGGCTTTTCGCACACCTTAAGAATTAATCTGACAATAACATCTAACATTTAAATGAAACTCCTAAATGATACCTCAAACGGGCATTAACCTAACTTCAGCATTGACTTGTCTACCACATAGCTTTAAATGTCTTTTAGCTCACAGAACTACACTGCATGAGCACCACAAATCAAAAATGCTATTTAACTAATTTTTAATATTCAAAGCAAACTCAGCCATCCATCTATGTATCCATGTTTTTTTTTGTTGAGAAGTCACTTTAAAAACACACCCTAGCATTTCTGGCCATGGCCATCTTCAGTAAGGGCAGAAGATTCATGTAGGATTTACTTCTTGGAATACATCTGCCCTTAGCTCAAACATGCAGGCAAGAGGGTGTGAGAAAATCCCGTTCTCCTCTTCTCAGGACTCCTGGGATGTATGACATCATTTGCCTAGACCTGGGAACCATGCTGAAACTAAAGAAATGCAAAAAAAGTTGAAAAAACAGTACATATTATATACTTTTCTATCTATTTACTAATGCTAGCAGCATATGGATTAAAAATAGTCAATGATTGAGCGAGTGATATTCTTCCTTAGTGTAGCCGTTTACTGTACAGCAGACATCCCCCTTAAAAAGCCTAACTACATTAATGCAAACTATTTACTAACATAGTTAGTAGTACATAACTCCCTAGTTCTTATGTCAATTCCCCAGTCTCTATACTTGGTCAGCACAACCATTTTTAAAAAAGACCTGGCTGCTTCATCTGCTCAAAAAAATATTTTTCCCCTGGGGGAGATTGTGCAAAATCTTGCAAGATCTCGGGAAGGGTGGGGGGGGCCTTTTTTTTAAATCTGAGAGTATTTCTGTATGGCATTGGCATATGATGAATAAAGTTGGCTCAGCCATCCCTCTGTCATACTCATCCAGCCATCCATCCATGCTCAGCCATCCCTCTGTCATACTCATCCAGCCATCCAGCCATGCTCAGCCACCCCTCTGTCATACTCATCCAGCCAGCCATACTCAGCAATAGTCATCCATCCATCCATGCTCAGCCATCCACACTCAGCAATACTCATCCATCCATCCATCCATCCCAATCCATACTCTGCCATACCCAGCCATACTCAGCCATACTCAGCTGTACCCAGCCATACCCAGTCGTACTCAGCCGTACCCAGCCATACTCAGCTGTACCCAGCCATACTCAGCCATACCCAACCATACTCAGCCATACTCAGCCATACCCAGTCCTACTCAGCCGTACCTAGCCATACCCAGCCATACTCAGTCATACCCAGTCATACTCAGCCGTACCCAGCTGTACTCAGCCGTACCCAGCTGTACCCAGCCATACTCAGCCGTACCCAGCCATACTCAGCCGTACCCATCCGTACCCATCCGTACCCAGCCATCCCATCCGTACTCAGCTATCCTATCCTTACTCAGCCATCCCATCCGTACTCAGCCATCCCATCCATACTCAGCCATACTCATTCATGCTCAGTCATCCCATCCATACTCAGCCATCCACATTTATGGCTCAACCATGCTCAGCCATCCCAATCCACGGCTCATCCAACCCCATTCATGCTCATCCATGCTACATAAGTGCCTCACAAAAGTGTAATAGGTAGTCAAATTAGATTTGAAATGTATGCCCCTAGAACACCTGACAGTGCTCCCTGTATGTTGGCCCTCTGTATGTGGCCTGGCTGTAGAAAAGTCTCACACATGTGGTATCGCCATACTCAGGAGGAGTAGGAGAATCTATTTTGGGCTGTAAAGTTTGGTATATACATGCTATGCATCAGACATATTGTATAAATGGACATCTTTGTGTAAAAAAAATGCGTTTTCATTTTCTTTCCACATTTTCCAAAAACTTGTAGAAAAAAATGACACGTTCAAAAGACACATTATGCCTCATAGATTATACATTGGGGTGTTTTATTTACAAAATGGTGTCATTTCTGGGGCGTTTCCATTGTCCTGGTGCTCCAGGGCCTTCAAAAGTGTAAGAGGTAGTTAGGAAATTATTTGTGTAATTTATGCTCCTAGAACACCTGAAGGTGCTCCCTCAGTGTTGGGCCTCTGTATGTGGCCAGGCTGTGTAAAAGTCTCACACATGTGGTATCACCGTACTCAGAAGGAATAGCAGTGTCACGTACCTGGTAGGAGTCTGAAATGACGAGGTCAGCCTCTCTTGTATCTCCAATCCAAGCCCCACTGGAGATGGAACAGATGGTGGCAAGGATCAGGAGGAACACGAGTGCCTGTGAATGCTGCGTGCAGAACTTTCCAGAAGTGTTGCAGACTGGGAAGTGCAGGCAGGGTTTCTGGTGAAGAGCTGGAACCAGCAAAGCTGAGAGGATGGACGGCCAGCACAGGTACTTGGAAACAGCGTGGAGCCAAACAGGAGACAGGAGCGAGGTTATCAGGTAAGCTGGGTTCAGTAACGGGCGGGCAGCGAGGTACCAAGGTATAAACAGGAGCAAGGTCAAACAGGAAGCCAGGATCAGGAAGCGGTAATCAGAGTAATCAGAGTCCAGAAACAGGGTCAGGAAGGCCAGGGTTTCAGCAACAGGAAGTCAAGTCAAACAAACAGGGTTTCAGAATCTCAGGACACAGCTGAAGATCAAGCAGCACCTGTCAGAAATCAGAGCAACCCTTAAATAGGCTGTCAGGCTCCAATTGTGGCCAGATGTGTGTTCCTGTGCAAGGAAATCTGCCGATGCCCGTGAATGTGCGCATGCACACGTGTGCGTGCCGGGCGCATCCTGACAGGCAGAATGTGTTTTGGGATGTAATTTGTGGTATGCATATGCTGTGTGTGAGAAATAACCTGCTAAAATGACAATTTTGTGAAAAAAAAAAATCTTGATTTTGCAATTTGTGGTATGCATATGCTGTGTGTGAGAAATAACCTGCTAATATGACAATTTTGTGAAAAAAAAATCATGATTTTGCAAAGAATTGTGGGAAAAAATTACAACTTTAAAAAGCTCACCATGCCTCTTACTAAATACCTTGGAATCTTGGAATGTCTACTTCCCAAAAAGGGGTCATTTGGGGTGTATTTGTAATTTCCTGGCTTGTTAGGGTCTCAAGAAATGAGATAGGCCGTCAGTACTTCAGGTGTGATCAATTTTCAGAGACTGGTACCATAGCTTGTGGACTTTCACAAAGACCAAATAATATACACCAATTTGGGTTATTTTTACCAAAGATATGTAGCAGTATAAATTTTGCCCAAAATTTATGAAGTAAAATTACTACCGTAATTTGCAAAATTTTGTAACAGAAACAGAGAAAATGCATTTTTTTAAAGAATTTTCAGTCTTTTTTCTTTCATAGTGCAAAAAATAAAAAAATCCGTGGTGATTAAATACCACCAAAAGAAAGCTCTATTTGTGTGAAAAAAAGGACAGAAATTTCATATGGGTACAGTGTTGCATGGCTGAGTAATTGTCATTCAAAATGTGAAGAGCATCGAAAGCTGAAAATTGGTCTGGTTAGGAAGGATGTTTAAATCCCCAGTGAGCAAGTAGTTAACAACGGATGAGTCATCATCTGTCAGTGGGCTTTCTTGCTGACAGCTGAATGAAAAAAAAAAAAACATTGCCAGCAATAGAAAAATTTGAAAAAAAAAACGACGTGGGGTTCCCCCCAATCCATACCAGGCCCTCTTGGTCTGGTGTGGATTTTAAGGGGAACCCCATGCCATAATTTAAAAAAAAAAACACATGGGCCCCCCCAAAATCCATACCAGACCCTTATCTGAGCATGCAGCCCAGCAGGCCAGGATCGAGTGATCGAGCGCCCCCCCCGAACCACATCAGGCCACATGCCCTCACCATGGGCATGGGCTCTGCCCCCTACCCCAAAGCACCTGGTCCTCATGTTGATGGGGACAAGGGCCTCTTCCTCACAACCCTGGGCTGTGGTTGTGGGGGTCTGCAGGAAGGGGTTAATCAAATCTGGAAGCCCCCAGATCTCACACCCTTCCATATGAACGAGTATGGAGTACCCCTACCCATTCACCCAAAAAGTGTCAAAAATAAATAAAAACACACACAGAGTTTTGATAATTGCTTTATTAAAAATAAAAAAACAATGTCCCCAGTTGTAGATCCCTCTTCAATCACGGCACCTGCCGCCACGGCCGAAAACACAAACATGGGGACTTTTCATTTTACAAATTTGGGTCCCATAGACTGCAATAGGGTTCGGGTTCAAACTTTTGCGATGTTCAAAAATTCTGGTGCAAACCAAACCGAGGGGGGGGTTGTTCGGTCCAACTCTAGGATGAAGTGCATGATGCTGTGCATCTCATCTCTTGTATGCACCACACATTACACTTATCCATTTAAAAAAAGTTTTTTTCCCCCTGAAATTTTGTGAGATGTCACCACAGTTTAGAAATGAGATCTCCATGGAATGCCTTCCCATGGTGAATCTGTGAGGCCCTGGCTGAGTCACCAGTGCATCAGGTAAACTAGGAAGTGGGAAGAACCTCCCACTTAGGATGGTTAGGGCATGCATGCTACACAGTATTTTTATGTATGGGGGTACAGGTCCACCTTAATAAAGGGTGATACCGCCACTGCTGTTTTATTACAAAAAGTGTTGAAGCAGGAAAAAAGGTATGAAGTAAAAAAAAAAAAAGAATTCAGGAATTTTCTTTTTTCTGTGTCACCGAGTCTGGAACATTTCATCTGCCATAATTATTTCCATGCTCATGTTGTCTAAAGGAACTGGTCTAGTCTAAGTGGAATTCCTAGCTTCTCCCACTTAGTCAACTCAGAGTTTGGCAGAAGAGAATACTTTCATTACTAAGTTGCAATGGTTTATTGTGGTAATTTAAACCTTAGGAGGTTCAAAGTCATAGAGCATATTAAAGAAGATTGAAAATGCTCCTTGCTTTAAAATAAAAAAACCAATAACATTCATTTCTGTATCATGTATGATTTATATTGTCCCTTGGAAACCAATAATATTCAAGCATTAATTCCACAGCTGTCTATTTCTAGTACATGCTTAAATCTGATAGGTTGCTCAAAGGTCACATGATAGACTTTCTGGAAAATGTATTAACCCATTCTGACTCATATGTTGTGAATTTTTTTTTTACTGTGTGCAATATAGAAGAAAGACAGGTGGGTTGATTTACTAAAGGCAAATAGACTGTGCACTTTGAAAGCTTCACCTCATTTACTAAGTTTTGGAGCAACTGCACCTGCAAAGTTCACAGTCTATTTGCCTTTAGTAAATCAACCCGAGAGATCAGAAAAGACCAGTTAGACTGGAAAACCTCATTTACTCTACGAAATTTCAATAATTTTTTGCATGAAAAAGCATTCTTAAAATGTCAATACCATTAACAAAAATAGTGCATGTTGACATTCCATAGGAGCAGCATTTTGACAGTATTGACATATATATGACAGTGAATAATAATGAACAGATTATTCTGTGTAAACCAAGATTAAAAGTAGATTAGGCTGGTTCACTGGGGTTGAAATACTAAAGGCAAATCGACTGCATTTTGAAAATGCAGTTGCATTCATTTTCCTTAATAAATGTAGTGTGTCGAATCGAAGTGCACCATCTATTTGACTTTAGTAAATTCACACCAATGAAAGCAGAATATGGCAAAGTGTTGAAGTTCCATTCAAAATGATCTTCTCCACTCAACCTCCATGTATGAGCCAGAGCTCAGTAAAGTCCACAATTGATATGCTGATAATATGTACCAGGACCCAAGACCAGTGTCTTATTTATGAGTGGTATATATACTAGGCATATAATAGTACATTTGATCAGGTCTAGCAATGACTCACTAATATAGATTACTGCAAATGAGGAGGTCCCCACATAATTCCCTCTGTATTTCATAACGCACTCATAGAGGTAATACAGGGTAGTGCCACTCTGAACAACTGTATACACTAGTCTAACCAGGAGAGGCCCTGTGTTTATCACTGGACTAGCAGGTTAATATATAGATCTAAATCTAACCATCCCCTTCTCTAAGATTATGGCACACTATTGAAGCTGATCCCTCACAGCACTGACAGCACTGACAGTATGGAAGGAGCCGACCAATAATACAATGATGGCCAGGCGGGAGCACTATTGCTCTGGGAGGATGTCATATGACATTCTCCCAGATCATGCCTCTCACGCAGCCGCAGGGCCGATCTGTATCCACAGGACACAGCCGATGACTGATCACTGTGCTGGTCTGCTGCCCAGTACCATGAGATCGCTGTGACTAATCACAGCAGATCACATGACAATTGTAAACAATAGATGGCTTCCTTTCATGTCATCCATTGTATACAATTGTGTTGCTAGCTCTGATTGGTCACAGTGATCACATGCTACAGACAGCCCATCTGTACAATGTGATTAGCTCATGCCAATCATAGCTAATCACAACAAAACATACTGAATAATTTTATGTTATTCAGTATAATGCTTGCTTATAGAAATTAAATTCACTGTTATAAGCAAAAAAAAAATCCTGATCACTTCCCCAGAGTAGTACAGTGTTACCATGGTACCACTGAATTGCTCTGGTCAAAGTGTGTTAGAAAAAAAAAATCATAAAAAATAAAAAAAGTAATAAAAATTTTTTTAAAAATTAATATTATTATTATTATCTTTGTACATACTGTCATCAGTCAGGTTCCTTGATCACTGCCACACTAGTTATATAATGACGCTGTACTGCACTGATGAAAGTACTGTATAAAAAAAAAAAAAAGCATTGTAATTATTTTTTTTTTTACTTTCTTTATTTTCCGAATAATTGTGACAAAAAAAATGACAACTTCAAAAAAACTTGCCATACCTCTTACTAAATACCTTGAACTGTCTACTTTCCAAAATAGGGTCATGTGGGGGTATTTGTACTGTCCTGGTGATTTTGGTGTACTGTCCTGGTCTCAAGAAATGAGATATGGTGTCAGTACATCAGGATTGATCCATTTTCATATATTCAGTATATATCATCACAGGAAGGGGGTAAATATGCCCTGTATTGCAGTGGTTAATAGGATAAGGCTAGAAATAATTGAAATACGTAGAAATGAATACAGGATTTTACATTTTCACCATAGATACTCTTATGTTTACATCCCAGCTATGCAACCTTGGTAGAGTACCATTCCTTGAGAGCCTTCCCTGTATGTGACAAAATGGTACATTGTAATTTAGTGGACTTTTGGTCTTACCTGAGAACTCAGATTCCACTTGCCACCCTCTCTACTTCCCTATGCCAATTAGTATCAGCAGAAATTTAATCCAAGATATAGTATCTCATAGGCAGGACAGCCCAGTGTGAGCAAATATTAAAGAAGAAGAAATTAATAAACTATCACGTTTGGCATTGCCAATATTTAGCCAAAAATCCTAAACATTTTACTGAATAGGGGAAATAGGGGATTTAAAGTTGGTTAAAGACTTTTGAATGGTTTTGAGTGTCTCTTGTTAATTTTTGGGAGTAGTTTGTTGTAGCATTTTGTTAGCATTTTATGTGTATTTTGCCATTATTTGATGTTAACTTGTGACAGTAAAATACACCAAAGAAAACACAAAAAAGGGGTCTGCATTATAGGACCACATCTGAACAGGTTATTCTTACAAAAGGCAGAGGCTAATACCTAATCACTTGAACTTTGAAACTATATTTAACTCTCTGGAGATCACGAGTGACTTGGAATGCATCCTGATTCATACAGTTTAGATTGGGGAGCCGTAATGATTTACAGGTGGGTAAAGCTAACAGGACATGGCAACTTTTTTTTTTTCTCAAAGAGGTTTATTAAAGAAAGATACATAAAAGGAACAGAAAAACAAACCGCACACGAATTCCAGGTAATACAGTGTTACAGTCATTGTAAACAGCGTTCGTAATGCATCATTGGATAATTTGAAGTAATTAAATCCTATGCACCACCATTACATAACATATCAGGGTAGGACATGGTAACTTTGAAGTGAAAAAAAAAACTTTCATTTTAGTTTAGGGTTAGGGCTAGTGATAGGGTTCTATTTATTGTTGCCTGAGGCCTTATTGGGAATTTTATTCCACAAACAAATTATACTAAGCCCCCAGTGGGGACACAGATAGTAATAAAAGGCTCTAGCCTTTCCCTACTCTATTTTTCAAAATATTTTGATTTCTGCATGTTTCTTATTTATTGTTACGCACTGGGGTTGATTTACTAAAACCGGAGAGTGAAAATCTGGTGCAGCTATGCATGGCAGCCAATCAGCTTCTAACTTCAGCTTGTTCAATTAAGCTTTGACAAAAAAACCTGGAAGCTGATTGGTTTCTGTGCAGAGATGCACCAGAATTTGTATACTTCAGTTTTAGTAAATCAACCCCACTGTGTCACTGGGACAAGAATTAAAGGGAAAACTCTTCAATGGGGCCACCGTGAGCAGTAAATATTAACAATCTTTATTCAAAGTAAAAAAAAAACACGTGAACATGAACACATTACAAAGCACATACAAGAATATTAAGGTCAAAATATTAAAGATTGCTTTACTAATTTTTCTTTTGTCTTACCATTCTTGCCTTCACCTGGCTAGCCAGCTGATGTTATCAACGATTGTTTAAGACTGAAATAATATGTGTGACAATATTTTTATTGAGTATTTAGCCTGCTTTTATATAAGCATTCACATTATCAATTTTATTCAAGTTAGCTTACATTCTTTCAACCCTAGTGACACACTCTTGGCAGCCTATTCCACAGCTGTAATTTCTCACTGCTGTAGCCAGAACTTAATTGTATGTTTTCCTGTCTGGGAACCTTAAAGGAAAATAAAGAGATACAAGATAACATAATTTGTGCATGAAATTGTTTTGCACTTAGTATACCCTACTAGAAATGCTTCAATGAGGGAATTTCAGCAAGAAATTACTAATGCCTATTCTCTTTATTGTTCTTAAATGTAAACTCACCAAAGATGGGTCATGAAGACTGTGGAATATTGCACGTTGATGCTGCTAAATTTGAAACAGTGTGTGCAGCTAAAGATTTATTTCCTGGGAAAAAAAGAGTTGAGTGAATTATAAACTCCATAAGGTTAAAGCTGTGTTCTGTTTTTAAAACTTATTACAGGCAAAAGTCATAGGGGTTGACTTACCAAAGGTAAATAGATTGTGTGCTTTGCAAGTGCAGCTGCACTCTGCAAGGAAATTTGCTTCAGAGCTTAGTAAATGAGGGCAACTCTACTGACTTCCATCACTCAATCATGGGCAAGAAAAACAATTAGTTTTTTTTGCTTTTTTTCAATGCATGTGATTGTGGATTCTTTTCAAACTTCATCTCACTTTCTCTTTTTCACTCTGGAGCAAATGCCCCTGCAGGGTGCACTGTCTATCTGCCTTTAGTATATCAACCCCATATTTTGTTAGGCATGCAATTTTTGTTGAATACTGTAAAGTGGATGTCGCTGTTTACAACAATTTTGTGCCATTTATGTTTGTATTGTAAAACAACATAAATAAAGACCCTAGGTGCTCTTTACATGCCTCCATTGTGGAGAATTTGAGTTCATTTTTTCAAGTAGGATCCTGCAGGTTCTAGATTTGCAGTCTCTGTAAATGTATGCGAAGATTTGCCTATCTAGAAGATTTTGTTTTAAAACAATGAAGAACTTCATGGTCGTTGATTTATGATAAGCAGGACTGGAAGGACCAAGAAGGGGACTTTTGAGAGATTAGGGTCATTTAAAACTGTCCTTTAATTCTGCAACACATTTTTAGCAGGTTTTAAAGAAAAAAAATTGCAGGTCAGACATTTTTCTACCTCCAAGCACCACAGTGCTTTAATGTGATCTGAGCAAAGAAAAAACTATTGGGGTTTACATTTTTCATTTATTATTATGTGTATTAATATGCAGAAATATAAATGTTTAACTTACATTAAGATTCAAGTGGACTAATATGCATATAGTTTAGTCCTAAAATTGTTCTTGTATGTTCTGCAAAATCATGTTTTTCATTTGCAAAATATATTTGATGTCTTTGCATGCTGATTCTCTATCCCCATCTCTGCCTTTAATTCTTATGGAACTTATCTAATTTTCTCCCATATGTTACTAAGAAGCATTTGTCCCACATGCTTGCTCTTGTAATCATCTGTTTTTCAGATGTGATCAAAGAGACTGATAACACATACTAAATGTAAAAAGTTACAAGTCATCAAAACAGACCACATTTTAAATAATGGATAAGTGACTTCACTGAACACGAAGAATATTGTTTAAAAATGAGAAAGGAAACCTATAAAAATGTAAATCTGTAAAAATATGGAACAAATTGGTGAAACATTTGGAAATGCAGCTTAAAATGAATGAGACAAAAAGTTTTTTCTTCAGTTAAATTAATCTTAAAACTGAGATAAGTACAATTACTGCATTTGTCCATACACAAATATCATTTCAAATTCTCTAAAATGCTTCTAAAATGTTAAACTATTTTTGGGAAGGTAATTGACAGCACAATCATCCATACCTTTCCCTAAGTGGAACGCCAAACTGCCATGCAGGCTTTAGGGGAGTTGTGGGGATGCCTGGTGGATTGCATAATTTGTGGAGGATTAACACCACTGGAACTTTTTTTGGCACATGGTGGGACATATCATATTCCCAAGAATATCATACTTTATATGTGTTTGCCATATTTAACTCTGGTGAATGCATAGTGAGACAGGGTTCAAACACACATTGTTATATTTGCACACGGTGGATATCTCTCAGCTACAATTTTTTCTACTATTACACTATTATTTGGACTTTTTCTTTTGTTGTCACATATGTTTATGGGCTCCATTCACAAAGCGGTATCCTACTGCATCCAAGTATGCGGTAACATGCCGCATAGCATTTTTAAAAAAAGTTTTTTAGCATTCACAAAAAAAACTCTTCTAAAATACAGCATGAGTTATTTTATGAAGTCTTGCAGTATTTTAGTAGTAAAAACCTGCGGTAATTTACCGCCGGTGGTAGCCAGCGTCCTTACCACAGGCTGTCACTAGCTGGTTATAAAGGAATGGGCAGCTGCCGACGTCATTAATAACCAGTAACTCTCATGGCTGTTAAGGAGTAGGTAGCCGCTGCTACCTTAACAACCGATGAATTAAATTGAATTGCCAGCAATTTAAAAAAATTGGGAAATAAAACGATGTGGGCCCCCAATCCATACCAGGCCCTGGTATGGATTTGGAGGGGAACCCCCACACCAAAATCTTTTTTAAAAAATGGTGTAGGGTCCCCCCAAAATCCACGAGGAGCGAGTTCCTCCCCGAACTATACCATGCCACATGCCCTCAACATGGCCTCCCAAAGCACCCCATGTTGATAGATGCCCCTTCCCCAAAACCCTGGCTGGTGGTTGTGGGGGTCTGTGGGTGGGGGGCTTAACGGAATCTGGAAGCCCCCTATAAAAAGGGGGCCCCCAGATCATGCTTCCCCCTATGTGAATGAGTATATGGTACATAGTACCCCTACCTATTCACCAAAAAAAAATGTGTAGTGTAAAAAAAGACAGACAGTTTTTGACAAGTCCTTTATTTAAAAAATACAAATACAAAAATGTCCCCTTGTGTAAATCCATCCCCAATCACTATGCCCGCCACCACCGTCGACCCAAAAAAGTAAAAAAAGGTCTGCTCGTGCCAAAGTCTCCTGTTGTCTGACAGTTCTTAAATAACTAAGGGATGGGGCCCACCAGTGACATCACTGGGTGATCACGCCTCCTTGTGAAGTAATTGACCCAGCATGCCCCTGACCAATGATGTCACAAGGGAGCAAGGTCACCCGGTGACATCACTGGATTGCCCTGCTCAATAGTTATCTAAGAACTTTTAGACAGCGGGAGCCTTCGATCTGCAAGGATCTTTTTTTTTTTCTTTTCGGCTTGGCGGTGGCAGCGGGCATCCAGACCTAAAGGGCCTGGTATAAATAAAGTGCTTGTCAAAAACTGTCTAAATTTACAGTAGGTGACCGCGATATTGTGTCAATCTCGCCGCACTTCTCGGCGAGATTTGACACCTACGAGCCCCGTCGCAGGGGCCAGCGCCGAGATGGCTCACTCATCGGGAAAGGAAAACTTTGTTTTCCTTCCGCGATGAGTGACAGGCAGCGCTGACAGCTGTCTGGTATGAATCCTGAGGCGGGAACACCGCGCCAAATTTTCAATGAAAAAACCGGCGTGGGTTCCCCCCTCGGAGGCATACCAGGCCCTTAGGTCTGGCATGGATTGTAAGAGGAACCCCCTATGCCGAAAAATCGGCGTGGGGGTCCCCCCCAAATCCATACCAGACCCTTATCCGAGCATGCAGCCCGGCCGGCCAGGAAAGGGGGTGGGGACGAGCGAGCGGCCCCCCCCCTCCTGAGCCATACCAGGCCGCATGCCCTCAACATGGGGGGTGGGTGCCTTGGGGGAGGGGGGCGCCCTGCGGCCCCCCCACCCCAAAGCACCTTGTCCCCATGTTGATGAGGACAAGGGCCTCTTCCCGACAACCCTGGCCGTTGGTTGTCGGGGTCTGCGGGCGGGGGGCTTATCGGAATCCGGGAGCCCCCCTTAATAAGGGGGCCCCCAGATCCCGGCCCCCCACCCTGTGTGAATGAGTTTGGGGTACATGGTACCCCTACCCATTCACCTAGGGAAAAGTGTCAATGTAAAAAAAAACACACTACACAGGTTTTAAGAATAATTTATTAGTCAGCTCCGGGGGTCTTCTTCCGACTTCGGGGGGTCCCCTTCCGACTTCTCCCGGTGTTCGGCCTCTTCTCCCGGTGTTCGGCCTCTTCTCCCGGGCCCCACCGCTATCTTCTTCCAGCTCTATTGCCAGCGAGGGGCCCGGTCTGCTGCCGCTGTCTTGTCGCCGCTGTCTCGCCGCCGCTGTCTCGCCGCCGCTGTCTCGCCGCTTCTTCTCTTCTTTTCTTCTTCCTCGATGTTGACACGACGCTCTCTCCGACTCGAATGCTGTGTGCGAGCTGCGGAGCCATTTATATAGGCGGTAACCCCGCCCCCTTACGACGTCATGGTCCCAGCATGCGCAGGGACTCTGGGGTCACGCCCCCTTATGACGCCAGAGTCCCTGCGCATGCTGGGACCATGACGTCGTAAGGGGGCGGGGTTACCGCCTATATAAATGGCTCCGCAGCTCGCACACAGCATTCGAGTCGGAGAGAGCGTCGTGTCAACATCGAGGAAGAAGAAAAGAAGAGAAGAAGCGGCAAGACAGCGGCGGCGAGACAGCGGCGGCGAGACAGCGGCGACAAGACAGCGGCAGCAGACCGGGCCCCTCGCTGGCAATAGAGCTGGAAGAAGATAGCGGTGGGGCCCGGGAGAAGAGGCCGAACACCGGGAGAAGAGGCCGAACACCGGGAGAAGTCGGAAGGGGACCCCCCGAAGTCGGAAGAAGACCCCCGGAGCTGACTAATAAATTATTCTTAAAACCTGTGTAGTGTGTTTTTTTTTACATTGACACTTTTCCCTAGGTGAATGGGTAGGGGTACCATGTACCCCAAACTCATTCACACAGGGTGGGGGGCCGGGATCTGGGGGCCCCCTTATTAAGGGGGGCTCCCGGATTCCGATAAGCCCCCCGCCCGCAGACCCCGACAACCAACGGCCAGGGTTGTCGGGAAGAGGCCCTTGTCCTCATCAACATGGGGACAAGGTGCTTTGGGGTGGGGGGGCCGCAGGGCGCCCCCCTCCCCCAAGGCACCCACCCCCCCATGTTGAGGGCATGCGGCCTGGTACGGCTCAGGAGGGGGGGGGCCGCTCGCTCGTCCCCACCCCCTTTCCTGGCCGGCCGGGCTGCATGCTCGGATAAGGGTCTGGTATGGATTTGGGGGGGACCCCCACGCCGATTTTTCGGCATAGGGGGTTCCCCTTACAATCCATGCCAGACCTAAGGGCCTGGTATGCCTCCGAGGGGGGAACCCACGCCGGTTTTTTCATTGAAAATTTGGCGCGGTGTTCCCGCCTCAGGATTCATACCAGACAGCTGTCAGCGCTGCCTGTCACTCATCGCGGAAGGAAAACAAAGTTTTCCTTTCCCGATGAGCGAGCCAGCGCGACATTCACAGTACCCTGTCGCCGAGAACCAGCGCGATGGTATCGCGCTGGAAACACAATCTCGCGGTCAGGTACTGTACAAGTTATGCGCTGCGCTTGGGTGACCCCAAAAACAAAATTAATAATAACCAACTTTGTGCTTACTAGTGCGATAATATTAAATACAAATAATATGAATGTAGAATAAATAAACAAGGTGTGAAAAAATAAGTGCTTGTTACACCATAAATTAGTGCTTATTAGTGCTTTTTACACCATACATAGTGTCTTAATCAACATAAAAAGTGTGCTTAGTGCTCAATACACAGTAACCTACTTTTCTTAAATGAAAAAAAAAAAAAAAAAAAGTTCTCTATGGCACTCTCAATAGTGTGTGCAAATAATGTCCAGCAGTGATAATAAAACAATGCGTGCAAGTGGTGTTCAGATGTGACAGCAATCAAACATCATGCCGAAGATATCCTGAGTGCTGCAAAACATGCTCCTGTGCTCCTTCGTCAAGAGGGAGATGGGTGCAGCTGCTGAGCAGAGAGAGCTGTGTGGAAGTTCCTGGAGGAGGAGGATCTAGCAGTACGGAGGTGGATAGTAGTGGAGGTACCTGGACCTGGATCAGCAGAAGGGGACCCTCACCACCAGTGTAATAGAAGGAACTCACGGAGCAGTAAAGCCTAAGAGGGACATTCATCACAGGCAGTCATCTTGAGACACCCACTCCTCTGCCTAATACCCCCTAGGGGGTGGCGGATTCTGGTGAGTGGGGGAGCACGGGGGGGAGCACTTGGAGTCACCAACTTCTACATGCACGGAAGTCACCTTTTACCACTCCTTGGGCATTTGTAAATGCATGTCAACCGATCCTGACGTTTTCAATATCCTTGTCTCTAAAAATAAGACATACTAACCCTGTTTGGGTCCATCACAGGGACTTTTTTCACAGATGTGTATTTATATTCGTTACTTTTTATTTTGAGTGTCAATGGTTTGGATTTCTATTTTTATGAATTTTTTATATATGAATTTATTATATATGAATTTTGGGATTGTATCATAGAGGTCTAATGCACTTTGGTTTCACTTTATGCATAGTGCACTTTAGTCACCATATATATTAGGGATATGTGGTAACCTCACACGGATACTGTTAGCCCTCAAATAGTGTGGTTTGTCACGGACCCCAACAATATTATAGGGGCCTACTTAATATTAATTTTTCAAAAGTTTTGGTTAGTTTGATATGATTTGATATGTTGTAAATGTGTAGTTTTGCAATGGAGGTGGGGCAAATTTAAACCAAACCCATATATTGTAATATTCATTTACGCAATACAGAGGAATTGCACGCTCACTTTAAAGAATCACACCTTTTCACTAATTTTATTTATTCTGGCACAAGCGTAGGGGTACATTCACCTAAGGGATACACATTTAGCTCCTTTCGTTTTATACATTTATTTATATGTTTCTGTGATTTTTAATTAACATCTAATGGTAATAGGGCAGCGCCAATTCCCCAGATCTCTTCTTTTAATACAAGCACTTTATGACCCTTTAGGTTCCACAGTTAGTATATCAAGCACGCTTTACTGTATATACACACTGATTTTACTGTTTTAGTAATACTTTAAGGCCATCTGCAGTACAGCATACTCTTTTCCCCTAAAATTGATTAAAAGAAATATTTTTGCACAAGGATGTACTAAATTTTGGGTAGGAATGTGTGCAGTCTAAAAACGATGCTTCTCATCCACTAGCAACAGAACTAGATCAAATATAAAACCTGAGGTGGAGGGGTGGCCAAATTACTCACTCACACTTTCCCTGGCCAGGCTTCAAAGCCATTACTAGATAGGGGTTTGCTTTCCTGTCTGCACACCTCTGGCCGCATAGCTCTAGGTAATTTTTTACAACTGTCCCCTTCTGTAAGCCCCCCCAGGCACTTTCTGCTAAGGGCATGTCCATGATAGCCTGGGTAATGCTGGTCATCACTTACAGTTTGAAAGATAAGGCCATTAGACTACTGAGTGGTTAGATGACACTAGGGATAGGGTAGGTATTGGTGTATTTTTTTTATAATTGGCAAAGCAGCATATTTAAAAACAAAACAAATAACCAGATTGCAACATTAATGTGAATGTTGCTATGACATAACATTTACACAGCAACTATTTAGCTGAATATACAATATCTAAATATTTAGCAGTTGCCAAAAGTGTTATATTAAGCTTTAGGAATGCCTCCCAAATTTAGAGGGTACTGTTTAAAGACAAGCTAATGAGTCAGTGCTTTGAACACCATAAAAGAAAAGCAAAACTGTACTGATTTGGTGCCCACAGATAGATCATGAGCAGTAATACTATAATTCACCATGGAAAACTCAGCGACCTGCAGTAAAGATTACGGCTCCAGGCCATGGGGCCTCCTGCGAATGAGTTAAGAAAACTTGGTAGGGCTCCCAAAATAAGTGTGCGTGTGGTATGACAAAAATAACCACCAAAAAATTAAAATGTAAAATAAAGAACTAAACGTAAATAAAGTGCAAAATCACATACTGGTGACTAAATTAAGAAAACAATCACTGTTGACATAATTAAAGTGCAGCGACCATCCAAAGTTTTTTTTTTGTGCCAAATATTGCTCTTAAGATATGTAATATACTGTATGTAAACATAAATAAAGTGCAATAAAACAAGTCCTGCATGTAGTACTGTCATTTTTCTTTATAACTCTTACATAGAAACCAACACCGTGCCCCCCACCCCAAAAAAAAATTTTAAAAAGTGACTCCTAGCAACCGCAAGCCACACCCCAATACGCTTCATCTATCCAGATGTCCTGGATACAAGATGAGGATGTTTGGATAGACAAAATGTGTTGGGGGTGTGACTTGCTGTACATGACATAATTTCCAGTTTCTGGGTTCAGACTGGGATAAGAGATTACCTACCTAAAGGAAGGAGGAAAGCAATTACTTAAAGTGCAGTGAGACCTTTCTTGTAATAAGAAGGTCATCCATTTCTACATATACTATCTGAGCAGTGTTACCCCGAAGGAGCCACTGGAAATATGCCAGTGTTTTTTCTCAGTAATTGCTCCAAAGTCAGGTACAGTCACTCTCCAGCTCAATAAGCAATCCAGGAGTGTTCTAATTGGTGTTTTTATTTTTGGGGTTAATTGGATAGGGTTGGGGAAAAGAACTATGTACAAGATGAGTATAGTGAACTTCTTCTGTAGAACTGAAACATAAGTCCTTGCAAAAGCATACTGAGGCTTAAAGGCTTTAAGTAGCTAAAGGGACAAAGGCCTCCATTTTTGAGCAATCAGAGCAAAGACACTTCACAAAGAATTAGATAGTGATACTGATACTCCCCTTTACACACACAGCTGACTCTCTCTAGCACCAAATGGGTGGCAGTAGCCCACAGTCTCTAAAACCTCTCTCAGTAGTCTATACTCACACAATGTCCTTGGAAAGTTGGTTTCCTCCTTCCAACATCCGTGAGACACCTTTTTCTTGTGATACCATACTAGATCTTCAGATGACAGCCCTTCAGTCAGCTCTCCACAACTTCAGCAAAGCAGGCCCTCAGGTCGCCCCCCTGAGGCCTCAGCACCTTGCAAGCACATGGCAGGATAGCCTAAGGGGGCAAACAGATCTCATTAAGCTGTGTTCCTCTCCTACAGGAAAAGACCTGGAAGCTCTGTGTGTCACGGTATTTATACAGACTCCCAGCAGCCATCTGGGCCACCCTTCCAGGGATTGGTCAGGGTTGTATAAATATTCATGCTGCCCATTTGCCTTACTCCACACCTGTGTTCTACAAAGATCCACAATTTTCCAGAAAGCAGAGAGAGCAATCAAACCTGCAGCAGATGAAACATTGAACATACCAGAATAATCAACTCAGCTCTACTGATTACAGTGAGCACCACTAAATTTGACTAACAACAAAATAACAGTTCAACTGGATACAGTGAGCAAGAGCTAAGTTTTCATAATCCTAGCACCTATCAGGGAGGGTGCTACACTGAGATATACAGAAATGTTATTGTCGAGCGGGTGACTAATCTCTTTTACTTTTTTCTTCTGCAAATGAGCCTAAGACTGTTGTTTTTAACACCTATCATCTGTAACTAAGATAGGTAAATGTTACTTTTCATTCCTTTTATTTGTCTGTGAGTGTGTTATTATGTTCTAGCACTAGACAGTATCAGAAAGCATAGTGTGAATCTGTGTGGAGTATTTGTTTACCATTTAAATATCAGCTCAAGCATAGCACTTCCATGGATGCAGCCCACTTGCCAACATTTGTTTAAGGGCTTTCTTTGCTCACTGTTATTTAAAGGGGTTGTGAAGTCAGAAGGTTTTTTATCCTAATGCATTCTATGCATTATGATAAAGAGCCTTTTGTGTGTAGCAGCCCCCCTCAGCCCACTAATACTTACCTGAGCCCCATCTCTGTCCAGCGATGTCCAAGAGTGTCTCAGACGTCCGAGACTCTCCCTCCTGATTGGCTGAGATACATTGGTGCCATTGGCTCCCGCTTTTGTCAATTAAAGTCAGTTAACCAATCAGAAGAGAAAGGGGGCAGGGCCGGGCCATGGCTTTGCATTTGAATGGACACAGGGAGCTTCGACCTGACTCAGGGGCCCCCATAGCAAGCTGCTTGCTGTGAGTGCACTCGACAGGAGGGAGGGGCTAGGAGCACAGAAGAGGGACCAGAAAAAAAAAGGATCAGAGCTGCTCTGTGCAAAACCACTGCATAGGGCAGGTAAGTATAATTTATAATGTTTGTTATTTTTATAGAAAAAAAACAAGACTTTACAAACACTTTAACAGAAAAGTTCAAAAATTGCATGAAAGGTTACCCTTGCAGTGGTTTTCAGCATTTGATTGCTTTAGCGCAAATATTTTTAGCCTCCTGTCTATAAAGCAGACTAAATCAAACTACACTGGCTCTCATTCCATTAGAATGTAGTCTCAGTTCAGATCACAACAGTGTTTACATGCTGCTCCTGCAGCAATTTTATGTCCAGGTGACAGCCTGGTCAGTTTAAACAGACACGCAACCCTAGTGTCCATGCATCTGCTGCTCCTTGGCAGCACAGTCTCCTCAAGAGGGTGGACCCCTGAACCATAGTCCGCCCCAATACTAAAAGGGTTGTGTATACATTTGGATACTGGATGCCATTAAAATGTGGACTCAGGGTTGGAAGTTTCATCCAACCCAATACTACACAAAGCTTCTGGGCTTCAGAACTCATAACAAGATTTACCATCCTGAAGAAGACTCAAAGGCTAGTTCTCCCCTAATGAGACACACATCCCAAAGCCGCTCAACCTGCATGGATGAGATCCTTGGGCAACACCAAGTTTCTCTTATGCCATGTACAGACGATCGCACATTCCGACAACAAAATCCATGTTTTTTTCCGACGGATGTTGGCTCAAACTTGTCTTGCATACACACGGTCCAACAAATCTTGTCGGAAATTCCAAACGTCAAGAACGCGGTGACATACAACACGTACGACGACACTAAAAAAGGGAAGTTCAATAGCCAGTGCGCCACCCTTTGGGCTCCTTCTGCTAATCTCATGTTTATCTCGTGTTAGTAGAAGTTTGGTGAAAGACGATTCACAATTTTCAGCCTCGTGCTTTTCAGATCATTACTGCTCTTCCGTTTGTGCTTGTGGGTTCGTATCTGTTTTTCATTGCTTGCCCCCCCAAAGCGCACGTGAGGTCCATATAAAATATATGGAGTACTTTGTGGGTAGGGGGGCCATTGATATGCCAGAAAATGTTTAATAAACATTTTAAAAATAAATGTTTTTAGTTAACCACTTGAGCCCCGGACCATTATGCTGCCTAAGGACCAGAGGTCTTTTTCCAATTTGGCACTGGGTCGCTTTAACTGCTAATTGCGCGGTCATGCAATGCTGTACCCAAACGAAATTTGCGTCCTTTTCTTCCCACAAATAGAGCTTTCTTTTGATGGTATTTGATCACCTCTGCAGTTTTTATTTTTTGGGCTATAAACGGAAAAAGACCGAAAATTTTGAAAAAAAATTATATTTTCTACTTTTTGTTATAAAAAAAATCCAATAAACTAAATTTTAGTCATACATTTAGGCCAAAATGTATTCGGCCACATGTCTTTGGTAAAAAAAATGTCAATAAGCATATATTTATTGGTTTGCGCAAAAGTTATAGCGTCTACAAACTAGGGTACATTTTCTGTAATTTACACAGCTTTTAGTTTATGACTGCCTATGTCATTTCTTGAGGTGCTAAAATGGCAGGGCAGTACAAAACCCCCCCAAATGACCCCATTTTGGAAAGTAGACACCCCAAGGAAATTGCTGAGAGGCATGTTGAACCCATTGAATATTTATTTTTTTTGTCCCAAGTGATTGAATAATGACAAAAAAAAAAAAAAATATTTACAAAAAGTTGTCACTAAATGATATATTGCTCACACAGGCCATGGGCCTATGTGGAATTGCACCCCAAAATACATTTAGCTGCTTCTCCTGAGTATGGAGATACCACATGTGTGGGACTTTTTCGGAGCTTAGCCGCGTACGGGGCCCCGAAAACCAAGCACCGCCTTCAGGATTTCTAAGGGTGTAAATTTTTGATTTCACTCTTCACTGCCTATCACAGTTTCGGAGGCCATGGAATGCCCAGGTGGCACAAACCCCCCCAAATGACCCCATTTTGGAAAGTAGACACCCCAAGCTATTTGCTGAGAGGCATATTGAGTCCATGGAATATTTTTTATTTTGACACAAGTTGCGGGAAAGTGACACTTTTTTTTTTTTTTTTTTTTGCACAAAGTTGTCACTAAATGATATATTGCTCACACAGGCCATGGGCATATGTGGAATTGCACCCCAAAATACATTTAGCTGCTTCTCCTGAGTATGGGGATACCACATGTGTGGGACTTTTTGGGAGCCTAGCCGCGTACGGGGCCCCGAAAACCAAGCACCGCCTTCAGGATTTCTAAGGGTGAAAATTTTTGATTTCACTCTTCACTGCCTATCACAGTTTCGGAGGCCATGGAATGCCCAGGTGGCACAAAACCCCCCCAAATGACCCCATTTTGGAAAGTAGACACCCCAAGCTATTTGCTGAGAGGCATGGTGAGTATTTTGCAGCTCTCATTTGTTTTTGAAAATGAAGAAAGACAAGAAAAAACTTTTTTTTTTTCTTTTTTCAATTTTCAAAACTTTGTGACAAAAAGTGAGGTCTGCAAAATACTCACTATACCTCTCAGCAAATAGCTTGGGGTGTCTACTTTCCAAAATGGGGTCATTTGGGGGGGTTTTGTGCCACCTGGGCTTTCCATGGCCTCCGAAACTGTGATAGGCAGTGAAGAGTGAAATCAAAAATTCACGCCCTTAGAAAGCCTGAAGGCGGTGCTTGGTTTTCAGGGTCCCGTACGCGGCTAGGCTCCCAAAAAGTCTCACACATGTGGTATTCCCGTACTCAGGAGAAGCAGCAGAATGTATTTTGGGGTGTAATTTCACATATTCCCATGGCATGTTTGAGCAATATATCATTTAGTGACAACTTTGTGCAAAAAAAAAAAAAAAATGTGTCTCTTTCCCGCAACTTGTGTCGCAATATAAAATATTCCATGGACTCGACATGCCTCTCAGCAAATAGCTTGGGGTGTCTACTTTCCAAAATGGGGTCATTTGGGGGGATTTTGAACTGTCCTGGCATTTTATGCACAACATTTAGAAGCTTATGTCACACATCACTCACTCTTCTAACCACTTGAAGACAAAGCCCTTTCTGACACTTTTTGTTTACATGAAAAAGATATTTTTTTTTCCAAAAAAATTACTTTGAACCCCCAAATATTATATAATTTTTTAAAGCAAATGCCCTACAGATTTAAATGGTGGGTGTTTCATTATTTTTTTTCACACAGTATTTGCGCAGCGATTTTTCAAACGCATTTTTTGGGGAAAAAACACACTTTTTTAAATTTTAATGCACTAAAACACACTATATTGCCCAAATGTTTGATGAAATAAAAAAGATGATCTTAGGCCGAGTACATGGATACCAAACATGACATGCTTTAAAATTTCGCACAAACGTGCAGTGGCAACAAAATAAATACATTTTTAAAAGCCTTTAAAAGCCTTTACAGGTTACCACTTTAGATTTACAGAGGAGGTCTACTGCTAAAATTACTGCCCTCGATCTGACCTTCGCGGCGATACCTCACATGCATGGTGCAATTGCTGTTTACGTTTGACGACAGACCGCCGCTTGCGTTCGCCTTAGCGCGAGAGCAGGGGGCGACAGGGGTGCTTTTTTTTTTTTTTTTTTTTCTTTATTATTTTTTTGCTTTTTTATCTTATTTTTAAACTGTTCCTTTCATTTTTTTTTTTAAATCATTTTTATTGTTATCTCGGGGAATGTAAATATCCCCTATGATAGCAATAGGTAGTGACAGGTACTCTTTTTTGAAAAAATTGGGGTCTATTAGACCCTAGATCTCTCCTCTGCCCTCAAAGCATCTGATGACACCAAGATCGGTGTGATAAAATGCTTCCCCAATTTCCCAATGGCGCTATTTACATCTGGCGAAATCTAAGTCATAAAATGATCGTAGCTTCCGGTTTCTTAGGCCATAGAGATGTTTGGAGCCACTCTGGTCTCTGATCAGCTCTATGGTCAGCTGGCTGAATCACCGGCTGCATTCTCAGGTTCCCTGTTGAGACAGGAGAGCCAGAGAAAAACACGGAAGACGGTGGGGGGGGCATTCCCTCCCACGGCTTGTAAAAGCAGTCTAGAGGCTAATTAGCCGCTAGGATTGCTTTTACATGAAAGCCGACCGCTGGCTGAAAAGAATGATACCAAGATGATACCTAAACCTGCAGGCATCATTCTGGTATAACCATTCAAAGTCGTGAATGGCGTACCTGAAGACAAAAAAATGGTTAACAATAAAGCACAGTAAACGGTAAAGTATAAATAATTACATACCTGAAAAACAAACATGATAAAACATAATAACAATAAAACATTGCAGAATAGAATACAGTAAAAAAGAGCAGAACAAGAGAGAGAGAATAGAGAGAGAGGGAACAATAAAACGACAACTATTTTTTTTTATTTTATATATTTTTTTTTTTTTTTACACTTTTTTTGTAACTAACTTTTATAACGGTAACCGGTTCCAGGTTCGGGTCTCTCAAAATGCGATGGCATCTTGGGAGACCCTGTGAAAGTGTGCCTAGTCTGTGCAATGCTGTACCCTACGCTAATACTCAACTAGTGAATGGTAGCGTTCAAAACATTCACCAATGCAAAGACCAGGATTGTCAGGACAGGAGGGACAATAATAGCGGGTGTCACGCCTATATCCGCGCTTGCTGCAGACACAACATCTTTTTTGGGGGGCGTTGGGTAGGGGTACTCGGGAGGACATAAAGAAAATGCCTCTCATGCAGCCGACTGCATTTGGTTGGGGATGTGAATGGGGGAAGTACGGGTGCTGCAGAAGTGGTGGGTTCCCAATTAGGATTGGCGAATGCAGCAGGAAGGGCACTATGGGCTCGACGGGCCTGTGTTTGTCTTTTTGGTGGCAGCGGGACACTACTTGTGCTTGCCACCTCACCAGCTTGAACTGCACTTATGGGACTCGCCACGTCACCAAGTGTTACTGCAGTGCTGGTTTGACTACGACCGGGGTGTACTAGGCCGCTGGCGCTTGCCAGTTCAATAAAAAGCTACCAAAAAAACTGTTAGCGATCGCAGGGATCAGGCCTGACTCTGCGAACGCTGCAGTTAAGTTTAGTGTTTTGTAAGTGACAGCGATCGATCGATACTGCACTTGGGTGGGCTGGGCCGGGCGGAGGGGCAAAACGCAGGTGCTAGCAGGTATCTGGGCTGATCCCGCTAACACTGCGTTTTTGGGAACCCTAAACTGCTGGGGACGCTAGTATAGATCTGATCGGATCAGATATTGATCCGTTCAGATACTATACCACTAAGGGAGGCGTATGCTGCATGCGTGGGTGTTAGCGGTACTGGCGCTAATCTGACGCTGCTTGGGGCTGGTGCTTGCCAGTTCACCAAAATACTACCAAAAAAACTGTTAGCGATCGCAGGGATCAGGCCTGACTCTGCGAACGCTGCAGTTATGCATTTAGTGTTTTGTAAGTGTCAGTGATCGATCGATACTGCACTTGGGTGGGCTGGGCTGGGCCGGGCGGAGGGGCAAAACGCAGGTGCTAGCAGGTATCTGGGCTGATCCCGCTAACACTGCGTTTTTGGGAACCCTAAACTGCTGGGGACGCTAGTATAGATCTGATCGGATCAGATATTGATCCGTTCAGATACTATACCACTAAGGGAGGCGTATGCTGCATGCGTGGGTGTTAGCAGTACTGGCGCTAATCTGACGCTGCTTGGGGCTGGTGCTTGCCAGTTCACCAAAATACTACCAAAAAAACTGTTAGCAATCGCAGGGATCAGGCCTGACTCTGCGAACGCTGCAGTTATGCATTTAGTGTTTTGTAAGTGTCAGTGAACGATCGATACTGCACTTGGGTGGGCTGGGCTGGGCCGGGCGGAGGGGCAAAACGCAGGTGCTAGCAGGTATCTGGGCTGATCCCGCTAACACTGAGTTTTTGGGAACCCTAAACTGCTGGGGACGCTAGTATAGATCTGATCGGATCAGATATTGATCCGATCAGATACTATACCACTAAGGGAGGTGTATGCTGCGTGCGTGGGTGTTAGCGGTACTGGCGCTAATCTGACGCTGCCTGGGGCGACGCATATCACCGCCGGGCGATCAGGGGGCTAAACCTTTATTCGGTAATAAACGGCGGGTGCCCTCACACTAAAAAAAATAAACAAACTAACCAGCGTCACCCGTAACACTTATACGGTGATCAGTGGTGAAAGGGTTAACTAGGGGGCCATCAAGGGGTTAAAACATTTATAAGATAGTATATGGGGGTCCCTGTCGCTATAAAACGCTGACGGCGAACCTAAATATTTACGTCCCTAATTAGCGTCACCAGCGACACTAATACAGCGATCAGAAAAATGATCGCTTAGCGACACTGGTGACAGGGGGTGATCAAGGGGTTAAAACTTTATTAGGGGGGGTTAGGGGGGTATCCTAGACCTAAAGGGGGGTAATATTCACTGTCCCAACACTGTAACTGTCACAAACTGACACCAATGCAGTAATCAGAAAAAACAAAAAAAAAAAAAAAAAAACTGCTGGTGTCAGTTTGTGACAGGGAGGGGGGGGGATTGGGGGGGGATCGGGGGGCGATCGGGGGGGGATCGGGGTGTTTTGTGTGCCTGGCATGTTCTACTGTGTGTGTAGTGTTAGTGCACTCACATTGATGTCTTCTCTCCTCGGCGCTGCAACGGAATACCGAGCCGAGGAGAGATGACATCATTTCCTTTGCTGCTGTTTAGCATACAGCAGCAAAGGAAGTTATCTGATTGGCCGGCGGCGATCGCGAGGGGGGGCCACGAACGGATGGCCTCCCCCTCATCTCCGATCGCCGTGGGACCAAAGCGACCGCCTCGGGCACTGGGGGGGTCCGATCGGACCCCCCACCCGCGGAAGGCAAATCACGTATATATACGTGATTTTGCCTGTCCGTGCTACCTTGCCGACGTAAATCGGCGTGAGGCGGTCGTCAAGTGGTTAAACTGAACTAAGATTTCCTTTGATTTACTGCTTGTGTTTCTTTTAGCTGTCTCCTAGGTTATCCAATGGGCTTTTTTTTGGCCATTTTCTTCAAAAGTGCAAACGTAATTTATTTGATACATGAGGTGACAATCTCTTCTTCAGCGAACTATTATTATGTTGTGGGTCTGCTACACCTTGTTTTTGTTGTTAATGTATGTAATGCATTACTGATAAAAATATACATCATTTTCAGCACCATGAATGAATTTTGGTGAGTCACAAAAATGGCATGATTGTGGCAAATTATAAAGCACTGTGGTAGTTATTTACTAAAGGAAAATCCACTTTGCATTCCAAGTGCACTGCAAAAGTGCACTTGAAACTGCACTGAAATTGCACTTGTAGTGCAAAGTGGATTTGCCTTTAGTAAATAACCCCCATTTCAGTGTAAATACCAACTTACCCTGTTTCCCCGAAAATAAGACCTAGCGTGAT
This sequence comes from Aquarana catesbeiana, assembly GCF_042186555.1. Classification (NCBI taxonomy): domain Eukaryota; kingdom Metazoa; phylum Chordata; class Amphibia; order Anura; family Ranidae; genus Aquarana; species Aquarana catesbeiana. Next base: position 321,125,264 of record NC_133327.1, on the reverse strand, counting down.
TGTCGGTGATGGCTGCAATATAAGCCCTACCCCCCAAATAAGCCCTAGTTAAAGTCTTTGTAGGTCTTATTTTCAGGGTAGGGCTTATTTTCGGGGAAACAGGGTAGGGCTTATTTAGGGGGTAGGGCTTATATTGCAGCCATCACAGACAATCATGCTAGGTCTTATTTTCGGGGGAAACAGGGTAGTCCAAAAAATGATATTGAGCATTGAAAGAAGAAGCCACACATTGTTGAGTAGAAAACTTTTTACTCTGTGCACATTCACATGTGCGTTAGAAAAGGGTTTTTGAACAAACCAACATATTTTAGTAATAACATTTTTGTTTTTGACAGTACAAATAACCTTTTTCTGTTAAAACAAGCATGTTTAAAACCATAAAATAATACACAACTCAGGAACTTACAAAGTTCAACTTTGAAAAAGTGAAGGCAATATCAGACATTAGTATGTCCAAACTGTGTTGATATTGCCTTCATCAGATGGGGTGATGTAATCCCTGTGAAAGCCACATTTTAAAGATGCACACAAATTGAGAGTCAAAATGTGGATTTCCCTCCTGATCCCATGTTTAATATCAACATGTGCTAGCTCCCATCATGGGGGATCAATGGACATGTTTCGGGGGTGCAACCCCTTCCTCTCATCTACTTGAGTTGCGAGGAAGGGGTTGCACCCCCAATACGCGTACCTTGATATCCCGTGATGGCAGATACCACATGTTGACAAACTGTGTGCATCTTCAAAATTTGGCTTTCTAAAAAATATTTAAAATGTGTGAAAATAATAAAAATACAAACAAACTAGAAACATTTGGGGGTGTTTTAGATTCTGCCTAAAACATCAATGATGTTTTTGAGTCTTTTTTCCACATCATTGATGTCTTCCTTGATCTTCTGTAAATCACGATTGTACACCATGATCTCCCCAATGAGGATGTGTGCACTTGCACTTGTGAAATGAGATTCTTCTTCCACAACATCCACATCACCTAAAATTAAAAAAAACACACCATGTATTATAAATATGCAGGCATTCATCTATTACCCGAAGCTGTGGTCTCAGACACTCACCTGTTGTGGTCACTATTTCGCCCACTTCATAAACCTCTCCTTCCTCCAAATCTTCTGGTTGTGGTGTGGGGATTTCCTTTTCTTTAGGAGGTGGGGGGTCCCTGGTGTCCTCAGATGTCCCGAGTCTTTTCACCCCTATGTGAATTAAAAAAAGTTATACGTAGCACAGAGATATTTGAGGCGAGAAATAGAAATATTAAACATTGCTTGGAAGTGTCGTACAATTGTCTTTTTTGGCAAAGTTCCAAGCTGAAGAGGGTGTTCTGTTGTCCCACACTGGTGCTCCTGCGTCCAGATGTGTAAACAGCTGCTGAGTGTCCTCTCCTTACACTGAATCAAGTTTGCATTTCATTCTAGTTATAAACCCATCTAGATTAAGAAACTTCTTTTAATACAAATAGGCATGAACAAATGTAGTTAAGCTGCATCTGCCAAAAACATTGTATTAGTGTGCGAACAAACGATGTTTACTATGAACGATTACTGCGCCCACCTGAAAGTTGCCATTTTAAACTGTACATCAGTAAAGAAAAGCACATGGAGCAGCATGCAAGTAATAAAAATAAGAAGAACACACGACAACTACTTACCTTTTTGAAGAACTTTCTTGATCTTTCTGTACTAACCATGCTCCCTCAATTTCAGGTCTGACCAGCGTTTCCTCAATTGATCCTTGGATCGCTGTACCCCAAAATTCTTCTGCAGACTTTTCACAACTTTAGCCATGATCTTGGCCTTTCTCACATTTGGGTTTGGGTAAGGTCCATGCTTCCCATCATAGTCGGCCCTCTTCAAGATGTCCACCATCTCCACCATCTCTATAAAGGACATATTTGAGGGCTTAAATCTCCTCCGGGATCGGGACATTCATGGCTCCGGCCTTTCATCGTTGCTGCTGCTGTCTGCATGCACTTGCTCTTTCTCCGCCATGTGCTCTCCCACTGCGCCGAAAGACAGGGGGCGGGGAATAGACTAGAAAGAATGTCAGGGGCGGGCGGAGTTTCACGCATGCGCAGAGTATATAAAGCGTAACACGTGTGCGTCGTACGTACGATCTGTGAGCGGAGGAAGGTGTAGCGGAAGCGCCGAACGTAATAACAAAGGTACAATTTGAACTTGGTGCATCAGTGGCCTATACTGCTTCTAGACTGACTCCTATATTGGGACAAGATTAGAAGAGTTTAGCCTGACATTGGGGTTCATCTTGTGTTGTGTCTTGCAGAGAAAATGGATCCATTCAATGATAGGGAATTTCTAGCAATATTCATTGACATGTTCAGGGAGCTGCCCTGTCTGTGGCAGGTGAACCACCCGTTTTTTAATAATCTAAGAAAGAGGAAGGCAGCCCTGGGAAACTGCTTGAATTTGTGAAGCTGATGATCCCCACACTAGACATCACCTATTTGAAGGCCAAAATTGGTGGCATTAGGAATACTTATCTTAGGGAGCAAAAGAAGGTCCAGAATTCCCAGAGATCAGGAACAGCAGATGACGTTTATGTACCCAGACTGTGGTACTATGACAAACTGCATTTTCTGCCAGACCAGTGTGAACCCAGGCTAGCACTCTCCACTCTTCCTTCAAGGCTTCCTTCCACCTCAGCTGAGGCTTCCGATGTCCAACCTGGGCCTTCCACCCAGGAAGATGTGGAGGAGCCCAGCTTGAGTCAGGTAGAGCATTGTTTCTTCATGTTTCTTGTCGTAAAATTAATGATGTTAACTAGATGTTATTATTGATCACTAATTGCTGATTTAACAAAGTGGTTTACATATAAATAGACAGTAGTGGCCAAAAAGGATTGGAACAAGAATGAAAAATGCTGGGCTCAGAATGATAGTCTTTTATATTTGTAAACATTCAATTTGCAACAGTCATGAGCTCAAAATTGTGCGTGATCGATGACCAAAAAACTAAAACTATGTCCCTTTTTCATACACAGGAAAGCCTCAGCCAGGAGGTGGCGGGGGTACAGTGGGGACGGAAAGTATTCAGACCCCCTTAAATTTTTCACTCTTTGTTATATTGCAGCCATTTGCTAAAATCATTTAAGTTGATTTTTTTCCCTCATTAATGTACACACAGCACCCCCTATTGACAGAAAAACACAGAATTGTTGACATTTTTGCAGATTTATTTTTTGCAGATTTATTTTTTGCAGATAATCTGCAAAAATGTCAACAATGCTGTGTTTTTCTGTCAATATGGGGTGTTGTGCATACATTAATGAGGAAAAAAATGAACTTAAATGATTTTAGCAAGTGGCTGCAATATAACAAAGAGTGAAAAATTTAAGGGGGTCTGAATACTTTCCGTCCCCACTGTAAGTGGCAACCAGGAGGTTGACCATCGTCCTCCTCCACCTCCTGCCACAACTCCAACACCAGAGCCACAGCCTGCAAGGAAGCATCTAAGGAAGACAAGAGTGTGATGCCTGGGTTCAGTCTGGTCTGGCAAAAGATGCAGGCTGTTGTATGACCACAGCCTGGGGACATATATGTCATCTGCTGCTGTTCCTGATCTCTTGGACTCCTGGACCGGATTGTGTTCACTATTATACGGACTCCTCAGGCCACCAATTTTGCCTGTAAAATTGTTTTGATGTGTGCCCTGTGGTACAAATGCTTCGCAAATTTCACCAGTTTATCCAGCGTTGCCTTCCTCTTTATTTTGTTATGACCCATAATAAATGGCTATTTTTTGCCTATGTGTTTTACTTCAAAAAGGACAGTTCAAAAAATACAATGTCAAATTAACAAAGGACGCCAACCAACCTCCTTGAGGTTTAAAAAATACAAGATAATAATGGTGTTGTGGTAACTTGACACACAAAATGAAAAAAAATAATATGGAGATCACTAGAAAAAAATAAATAAAACGGGATCTTGATAAAAAAAAAAAAATCACTATAAAAATAAATACAAACCTTTATTATGGAGATCTGACGAAAAAAATAACTAATATTATTCAGGAGATCACGAGAAATAATAAAGAAATCATTTTTTCAGAACTCTGTGTGAATATCAGCAGCAAAACAACTTCATTATTCTAGCATTATAAATAAGAAGAGAATGTGCTGCATTAAAAGATTTTAAAATTTACAGCATGTCGATTATGCTATCTCCATTACGAACACTAGTTTTACCAGACCGAGTGCTTCCATCTCATAATTGATTCATAGCATGCGTGGAACTTTGTGCGTCAGAATTGTGTACACACGGATTTTGTTGTCGGAAAATTTGAGATCCAGATCTCAAATTTTGTTTGTCTGAAATTCCGAAAAATGTCCGATGGAGCCTACACACGGTCGGAATTTCCGACAAGCTCCCATCGAACATTTGTTGTCGTAAAATCCAATTGTGTGTACGCGCCATTACAATGTGACAAGGCAAAACCCTATCACTTATCCCCACCCCTGTTTTGACCTGGGAAATGGAACACACAAGCCCATATTCCTCTCATTGGCACCTTTGCGCCAACTGTCACCCACTTGGGAAAACTCCTGCCTGACACAACCATTTTCTTATCACCTAAAAGGAACCCTGCTTCACAGTTCAACAAGTGGCATTTTCAGTTTTTCCTTTCTGCACTGTACATGGTTCTTAAAAGACCAACCCAAGCTTTTTTACAGGTGCACTTCCAGGAGCGACACCTGTCTAGTTTATTTGGGGTTAAATCAGCCATCTTACCACAATTTATTTTGCTTTAGAGTAGTCACTTAAAAAAAAAAAAAACTATGTATAGGCAGATACAGTGGGGCAAAAAAGTATTTAGTCAGCCACCAATTGTGCAAGTTCTCCCACTTAAAAAGATGAGAGAGGCCTGTAATTGTCATCATAGGTATACCTCAACTATGAGAGACAAAATGTGGAAACAAATCCAATCACATTGTCTGATTTTTGAAAGAATTTATTTGCAAATTATGGTGGAAAATAAGTATTTGGTCAATATCAAAAGTTCATCTCAATACTTTGTTATATATCCTTTGTTGGCAATGACAGAGGTCAAACGTTTTCTGTAAGTCTTCACAAGGTTGTCACACACTGTTGCTGGTATGTTGGCCCATTCCTCCATACAGATCTCCTCTAGAGCAGTGATGTTTTGGGGCTGTCGTTGGGCAACACAAACTTTCAACTCCCTCCAAAGTTTTTCTATGGGGTTGAGATCTGGAGACTGGCTAGGCCTCTCCAGGACCTTGAATTGCTTCTTACGAAGCCACTCCTTCATTGCCCGGGCAGTGCGTTTGGGATCATTGTCATGCTGAAATACCCAGCCACGTTTCATCTTCAATGCCCTTGCTGATGGGAGGAGGTTTGCACTCAAAATCTCACGATACATGGCCCCATTCATTCTTTCATGTACACAGATCAGTCGCCCTGTTCCCTTTGCAGAGAAACAGCTCCAAAGCATGATGTTGCCACCCCCATGCTTCACAGTAGGTATGGTGTTCTTTGGTTGAAACTCAGCATTCTCTCTCCTCCAAACACAACGAGTTGTGTTTCTACCAAACAGTTCTACTTTGGTTTCATCTGACCATATGACAATCTCCCAATCCTCTTATGGATCATCCAAATGCTCTCTAGCAAACTTCAGACGGGCTCGGACATGTACTGGTTTAAGCAGGGGGACACGTCTGGCACTGCAGGATCTGAGTCCCTGGCGGCGTAGTGTGTTACTGATGGTAGCCTTTGTTACATTGGTCCCTACTCTCTGCAGGTCATTCACTAGGTCCCCCGTGTGGTTCTGGGATTTTTGCTCACCGTTCTTGTGATCATTTTGACCCCATGGGGTGAGATCTTGCGTGGACCCCCAGATCGAGGGAAATTATCAGTGGTCTTGTGTCTTCCATTTTCTAATTATTGCTCCCACAGTTGATTTCTTCACACCAAGCTGCTTGCCTATTGCAGATTCAGTCTTCCCAGCCTGGTGCAGGTCTACAATTTTGTTTCTGGTGTCCTTCGACAGCTCTTTGGTCTTCACCACAGTGGAGTTTGGAGTGTGACTGTTTGAGGTTGTGGACAGGTGTCTTTTATACTAATAACAAGTTTAAACAGGTGCCATTAATACAGGTAATGAGTGGAGGACAGAGGAGCATCTTAAAGAAGAAGATACAGGTCTGTGAGAGCCAGAAATCTTGCTTGTTTGTAGGTGACCAAATACTTATTTTCCACCATAATTTGCAAATAAATTCTTTCAAAAATCAGACAATGTGATTGTCTGGATTTGTTTCCACATTTTGTCTCTCATAGTTGAGGTATACCTATGATGATTACAGACCTCTCTCATCTTTTTAAGTGGGAGAACTTGCACAGTTGGTGGCTGACTAAATACTTTTTTGCCCCACTGTATTACATCATCCCTTTGCTTGCTGGGCTCACTTTTATTTCATTGTTTCTAGTAACTTTGTGGTTACTGGAGAGCCATCACCCATGTCACTGCACTTTCTAGCCTCTGATAGCACCTCATGTTGATCCTCAGGTTCATTGGCACCTGTGTTGTCATCCACAGCAACCAAATCACCAGAGAAAAATAATGCTACATTAACAGAAGGTTTAGAGTGTATGGTGGTGGGTATTATGTGCAGGAGAGGAGTGCGGAGTGTATGGAGGAGGGTAGTATGTGCAGGAGAGGAGTGCGGAGTGTATGGAGGTGAGTAGTATGTGCAGGAGAGGCATGCAGAGTGTATGGCGGTGGGTAGTATGTGCAGGAGAGAAGTGCTGAGTGTATGGTGGTCGGTAGTATGTGCAGGAGAGAAGTACAGAGTGTATGGTGGTGGGTGGTATGTAAAGGACAGGAGTGCGGAGTGTATGGTAGTGGGTAGTATATGCAGATGAGGAGTGCAGAGCGTATGGTGGTGGGTAGTATGTGAAGGAGAGGAGTGCGGAGTGTATGGTAGTGGGTAGTATGTGCAGATGAGGAGTGCGGAGCATATGGCGGTTAGTAGAATGTGCAGTTGAGGAGTGCAGAGTGTATGGCGGTGGGTAGTATGTGCAGGAGAGGAGTACAGAGTGTATGGTGGTGGGTAGTATGTAAAGGAGAGGAGTGCGGAGTGTATGGTAGTGGGTAGTATGTAAAGGAGAGGAGTGCAGAGTGTATGGTAGTGGGTAGTATGTGCAGATGAGGAGTGCAGAGCGTATGGTGGTGGGTAGTATGTGAAGGAGAGGAGTGCGGAGTGTATGGTAGTGGGTAGTATGTGCAGATGAGGAGTGCGGAGCATATGGAGGTTGGTAGAATGTGCAGGTGAGGAGTGCAGAGTGTAAGGCGGTGGGTAGAACGTGCAGGTGAGGAATGCGGAGTGTATGGTTGTGATGGTTGTGGGTAGTATGTGCAGTGTAGTATGTAGTATGGGCAGTGGACAGTATCAGTAGTTCTTTATTTTTATTATTTTTGTTAATTATTTTTTTTACAATGTAATTTTTTTGTATTTTTTTTTTTCAAAATGCTTTTTGGGGGCCAGTGGATGGTGTCAGTAGAGCAATGGGCGGTGGAGAGGGAGTGGAGGAGGAGCAGCACACAGGAGGCCGGAGGAGGAGCACACGGGGGGCGGAGGAGGACACGCGGGACAGTCGGGCATGATTGGTGTGGCGGCAGGGACAATTGCAAGCACCAATCTCCCTGTATGGCTTTTCAGCAGACAGCTGCCAGAGGGAGAGGAGAAAAGCGGCTGTCAACTGCTCCACTGAAAACTATACTTGCAACTGTACCCCGGCCGCACCGATCATCCCTGACTGTCAACCAGGGACGATCATCTATGGGTGCAGTGTGGGTCACAGGGCCTGTGTGCAGTGAACACTCTGCACACATGGATGATACACCACTGCCACAGAGGTATACAGTGCAGTCGCTGAACATTAAATTGATTAACAATTTTTTGGGTTACCATGTGGACAGACTCCTTTGTTCTAGAGCATGAGCTTCCTAAAAGGTTCTCCTTCGAGCTGCAGGTAGTTTCATCCCCCACCAACGCAATAGTCTGGTGTTCTCCCAGAACAGTGCCTTATCCACTAGGGATGAGCTTCGAGTTCGAGTCGAACTCATGTTCGACTCGAACATTGGCTGTTCGCAAGTTCGCCGAACAGCGAACAATTTGGGGTGTTCGCGGCAAATTCGAATGCCGCGGAACACCCTTTAAAAGTCTATGGGAGAAATCAAAAGTGCTAATTTTAAAGGCTAATATGCAAGTTATTGTCATAAAAAGTGTTTGGGGACCTGGGTCCTGCCCCAGGGGACATGGATCAATGCAAAAAAAAGTTTTAAAAACGGCCGTTTTTTCAGGAGCAGTGATTTTAATAATGCTTAAAGTCAAACAATAAAAGTGTAATATCCCTTTAAATTTCTTACCTGGGGGGTGTCTATAGTATGCCTGTAAAGGGGCGCATGTTTCCTGTGTTTAGAACAGTCTGACAGCAAAATGACATTTTGAAGGAAAAAACTCATTTAAAACTACCCGCGGCTATTGCATTGCCGACAATACACATAGAAGTTCATTGATAAAAACGGCATGGGAATTCCCCAAAGGGGAACCCCGAACCAAAATTTAAAAAAAAAATGACGTGGGAGTCCCCCTAAATTCCATACCAGGCCCTTCAGGTCTGGTATGGATATTAAGGGGAACCCCGGCCAAAATTTAAAAAAAAAAATGACGTGGGGTTCCCCCTAAATTCCATACCAGACCCTTCAGGTCTGGTATGGATTTTAAGGGGAACCCCGCGCCAAAAAAAAAAAAAAAACACGGCGTGGGGTCCCCCCAAAAATCCATACCAGACCCTTATCCGAGCACGCAACCTGGCAGGCCGCAGGAAAAGAGGGGGGACGAGAGTGCGCCCCCCCTCCTGAACCGTACCAGGCCACATGCCCTCAACATTGGGAGGGTGCTTCGGGGTAGCCCCCCAAAACACCTTGTCCCCATGTTGATGAGGACAAGGGCCTCATCCCCACAACCCTGGCCGGTGGTTGTGGGGGTCTGCGGGCGGGGGGCTTATCGGAATCTGGAAGCCCCCTTTAACAAGGGGACCCCCAGATCCCGGCCCCCCCCCTGTGTGAAATGGTAAGGGGGTACAAAAGTACCCCTACCATTTCACTAAAAAAGTGTCAAAAATGTTAAAAATGACAAGAGACAGTTTTTGACAATTCCTTTATTTAAATACTTCTTCTTTCTTCTATCTTCCTTCATCTTCTGGTTCTTCTGGCTCTTCTGGTTCTTCCTCCGGCGTTCTCGTCCAGCATCTCCTCCGCGGCGTCTTCTATCTTCTTCTCCTCGGGCCGCTCCGCACCCATGGCATGGGGGGAGGCTCCCGCTCTTCTTCTTCATCTTCTTCTCTTCTTCTCTTCTTCTCTTCTTCATTTTCTTCTCCGGGACGCTCCGCATCCATGCTGGCATGAAGGGAGGCTCCCGCTGTGTGACGGCGCTCCTCGTCTGACAGTTCTTAAATAACGGGGGGCGGGGCCACCCGGTGACCCCGCCCCCCTCTGACGCACGGGACATGACGGGACTTCCCTGTGACGTCACGGGGAATGCCACAGGGAAGTCCCGTCATGTCCCGTGCGTCAGAGGGGGGCGGGGTCACCGGGTGGCCCCGCCCCCCGTTATTCAAGAACTGTCAGACGAGGAGCGCCGTCACACAGCGGGAGCCTCCCTTCATGCCAGCATGGATGCGGAGCGGCCCGGAGAAGAAAATGAAGAAGAGAAGAAGAGAAGAAGATGAAGAAGAAGAGCGGGAGCCTCCCCCCATGCCATGGGTGCGGAGCGGCCCGAGGAGAAGAAGATAGAAGATGCCGCGGAGGAGATGCTGGACGAGAACGCCGGAGGAAGAACCAGAAGAGCCAGAAGAACCAGAAGATGAAGGAAGATAGAAGAAAGAAGAAGTATTTAAATAAAGGAATTGTCAAAAACTGTCTCTTGTCATTTTTAACATTTTGACAGGTTTTTAGTGAAATGGTAGGGGTACTTTTGTACCCCCTTACCATTTCACACAGGGGGGGGGCCGGGATCTGGGGGTCCCCTTGTTAAGCCCCCCGCCCGCAGACCCCCACAACCACCGGCCAGGGTTGTGGGGATGAGGCCCTTGTCCTCATCAACATGGGGACAAGGTGTTTTGGGGGGCTACCCCAAAGCACCCTCCCAATGTTGAGGGCATGTGGCCTGGTACGGTTCAGGAGGGGGGGGCCGCACTCTCGTCCCCCCCTCTTTTCCTGCGGCCTGCCAGGTTGCGTGCTCGGATAAGGGTCTGGTATGGAATTTAGGGGGAACCCCACGTCATTTTTTTTTTTTTATTTTGGCCGGGGTTCCCCTTAATATCCATACCAGACCTGAAGGGCCTGGTATGGAATTTAGGGGGACTCCCACGTCATTTTTTTTTTTAAATTTTGGTTCGGGGTTCCCCTTTGGGGAATTCCCATGCCGTTTTTATCAATGAACTTCTATGTGTATTGTCGGCAATGCAATAGCCGCGGGTAGTTTTAAATGAGTTTTTTCCTTCAAAATGTCATTTTGCTGTCAGACTGTTCTAAACACAGGAAACATGCGCCCCTTTACAGGCATACTATAGACACCCCCCAGGTACGAAATTTAAAGGGATATTACACTTTTATTGTTTGACTTTAAGCATTATTAAAATCACTGCTCCTGAAAAAACGGCCGTTTTTAAAACTTTTTTTTGCATTGATCCATGTCCCCTGGGGCAGGACCCAGGTCCCCAAACACTTTTTATGACAATAACTTGCATATTAGCCTTTAAAATTAGCACTTTTGATTATTCATGTTCGTGTCCCATAGACTTTAACAGTGTTCACGTGTTCGAGCGAACTTTTTTCCTGTTCGCATGTTCTGGTGCGAACCGAACAAGGGGGTGTTCGGCTCATCCCTATTATCCACTATTATCCTTTCTGACTCAGTGACAGGGAGATGCTCCACAACTTCACCAGGGATATTGTCAGCTTGGTGCCCAACATCTATAGTCATATCAGACTGCATTACCCTAATTTCCCACATTGTAAGCTTGTATCTCTGCATTAAATGCAGACAATTTTTCACTATTCTAAGCAAAAATAATCTTGTCCTTCATAATTGTTTGAGGTAGCCTATGGCTCTGGCACCCTGTGCCTCATGAAGGTCTCCAGGGACACGTCTGCTGCATCAGACACTTAAATCAGGTATGATTTTTTTTCTTGCATAGTTACATTGGTCCAGTTTGCACTGATGTAAGTATGAATTTCGCATACCTGACTTATCCCTGGGGAAGGCACAAATCATTGTAGTATTTGCCACTACTACAGTCATAGCAGCAGTCTTCCAGGTCTAGATTTGAGTGGCCGCTCTTCTGCATATTAACAACAGGGGGTCCCTCCCACACTGTGGCCATTCAGAGAATGCCTTGTATTTTTTTAATGAATACAAGGTATTCCCTGATTGGTGAGATAGAAACATAGAAAAGTGACAGCAGAAAAAACAAACAAACAAAAATAAAAAACCTACTGTTCTATTTAGTGTGCCCCATTTTTTATTTATTTATTTATTTATTTTTACTTTTTTACTGTCTATCATTGTTTAATGGTTTTGTTTGGGTATAGAGCTATGTTGGTCTCAAGCATGTTTGAATACACTTTTTGTTGACTGACTACCTCTGTTGGAATTCTATTCCAGTCCTCATCTACTCTTTCTGTAAAATAATACTGAAACTTGAAAGTATTATGTCACCTTTTGCTTATTTCACACTATTTTTTCAGCTCAATGCTTTGATCTCCTCCAGCCTCTTTCAGTCACTTCTTGTCCACATCCACTAGCTCTAGTGTTGGCTGCTAATGTTGGAGGGACTGAAAGTAGACAATTGGCTGAAGGAAGCTGGAGATTAGTTAAAAGAATACTTTGTGATCCTGCTACGAAGATCCTGGTTTCTGCACTTTTATGGGGTACCAACTGTTTTCAAATTGTGCTCCTGCATTGTCACCCTGTTACATGTGCCCCTAATTAAAAATTAACACAACAGTGGTGACAGACATTGTGCAAGCATGGTCCACCATTGTCACTGTCAGGAAGCTGGCCCTGAGCTAAGTATTACTACTCGGTTATGAGCTTGAGCAGCTGAGTTATTGGGTAATATCAACAATAATTATTTCACGTAGGGAAAGACTGCAAGATGGAATAAAACAATAATAAGCTCTGTTTTGTCCATAGTAGGTTTAAGGAAGTAGAAGGATAGGAAATTAGAAGCAAAAGATACATAGCCACAAACATGAGCGTAATAACCTAAGATAGGAAGAGTAATGGGGCGTACACACGGTCGGACTTTTCGGCTACAAAAGTCCGACAGACGCCGACGGACCAAATCCGGCGGACAATCCGATCATGTGTGGGCTTCACCTGGACATTCAGCTGACTTTTCCAGTCGCAAATCTGACGGACTTTAGATTTGGAACTTGCTTCACATCTCCACCGGACCCAGAAATCCGCTCGTCTGTATGCTAGTCCGACGGACAAAAACCCGCGCTAGGGCAGCTATTGGCTACTGGCTATCAACTTCCTTATTTTAGTCCGGTGTACATCATCACGTACAAATCTGTCGTACTTTTGTGTGATCATTATGTAGGCAAGTCCGTTCGTTAGAAAGTCCGCCGCAAGTCCGCCAAAAGTCCCTCGAAAGTTTGTCAGACGGGCTGTCGGACTTTTGTAGCTGAAAAGTCTGACTGTGTGTACGCCCCATAAGACAGATTGGAGTATCATTTACAGAGAAGTGATATCTCCTGAAAGCTACATGAGTTAAGCAGCCAGCCAAGACCATGGGTATTGATGTAAATAAAATAAAAAATGGGTCCAATAATAGATCCACCAACACATAGAAAACAAGGAAAGGAAGTAGTGAGGGAATAAGAGACACTGAAAGTTCATCCAGAATAGTAAAAACCAAAATTGTTTAATACCTAATGACAAAAAAGTCTGAGATGGTCAAGATTGGTAAAGGCAGTTGCAGTGCGTTGATTGGGGCTGAATCTATCTATTCAAGCAAGAATGTTTCATTTGAGGAGTTGGAAAGAGGAGAGGAGAGGTGTGAGGATGAGTGGAAGGGTCTAATGATGATTGTTTTGTTTGTTATGACTGTTTGAATAAAGGTGGGAACTGCCAATAGAAAAGAATAGGTGAAAGAGCAATAATGAAGGATAAGGAGAGATGAGTAATGATATGATGATAATGTATAGAATCAAGTTAGCAGGTGTTGAGGTAAAATGTTAAAATTCATAAATGAAGCCTTTCATCAGTCAAAGGAGTAAAGTTTATTATAGAAGAGGCTGGATGAGTTTGGTATACATAAACAAGGTAAAGGCACATCGCTGGATCGAATGAGGGCTCAGGTAAGTAAAAGGAGGGAATGAGGGGAATACTTATGACTAAACATTTTTTACCTTAATGCAAGGAATGCATTAAGGTAAATAATTTTTAGGCTTTAGGCTGGGTTCACACAAGTGTGTCCACAGGTTCATGCCTGGGGTCCAGTGCATTCCTGTACACCGGTTCAGGTGCGATTTAGGTCCTAATTTTAGCCTGAATTCCCACCTGAACTGGACCCAAAGATGCACAGGTCCTTTTTCAATCCGGACGGAGGCCACACCGGATATGTATGAACAGGCTCTATTGAGGGCCAGTCACACTTGCCTGTCATGCGAATTGGATGCTGGGAAATCCACATCCAACCCGCATCCCATATGTGTGAACCCAGCCTTAGAACCACTTTAAGCATACACATTACTGTGCTTATTTTAAGGTCAGATTATGCACAGTACACGTTGAGCGTTGTGTATTACCATGAAGACCTTGATTAAATCACACTCCAACTTGATAAATATGCAGATAGATATCAACTCAAGCATTCTGAAAATCTTCACTAGACCAAGAAAGTCACATTTCATTTTTTGGTACATTGTTGATCAATTTATTTAGGTTAAAGTTTCAAGTGTTCAAATACTTACAATGTGTTTGAACTACTTGTGCACAGATGGTATTGTGAATGTATTGCTTAAACATGAATTTCCTCTCATCACCTGAAAATGAACCTTACAATGTGGCCTTGAGGGGACTTTTCTTTCATTAATAGAATGTCAGATGCCAAATAAATATTCCAGCAATTCAGGCTCCAAAAACAAGCAGAGATCGCTGGAAGTATTTGTAGAAACTTTGCCTTCAAGGTATACTGTAAACTGGAATAAAATCATAATATAAAGTGCTTATCTGACTGTATCATGTATTGATTTATTACTGAAGCCAGACATTACATTTTGAAATTTTATGTCATCTGCGTCATTACTATATTATTGTGCACAAAGAAACACTGTGTTTATACTGTATGCTTCTTTCTATCTCTCTTTCACACATACAGTGTGGCATACATTCTCCTGTGATGATGCTGTGAAATCCAAAGGTTTATAAAGATAGCTGCTTATAATTATGCAAAGAGCATGAAAGTTGGTTTATCCATAGAAACCAGTCAAATTATACTTTTCATGAGTTTAGTTTCAATATTATCCCGAGTTGGATATGGCTAAAGCATGTACAAAAGATTTACAGGTATAACAGGTAAAAGAGTAAAACATAATTGCTGATTCAATACTTGAGTATACTGAAATTTTCTCTATGCTTTAGTAAATATGCCTGAAAATTAGAGCACACTATGACAATGTTGACAAGCAATAAATGTTGACAAGCAATAAAAAAAAAAAGGCTAGATCAGTGGTTGCATTTTTGCAGACATTGTACTATAATTTGGAAAGAAATGTGAGCTAAGCTTTTGGATGTGGTCTGTGGATGTCTAGTCTACATCCCCACCCTGACCTATGGTTATGAGCTATTCTCTAAATGCCTAAAAGAACAATACCTTAGGAACAATACGTAAGCTCTCTAGGATTACACCAAACTACATTTTAGAAGAGCCGCCATTCCTTTAAAGCTTGGAGAAGTAGTTAGCAGATGCAACATGATTAAACGTCCCATAGAGCTTGACAACAGGGTTAAAAAACTGCCCTGGGTTCAGTTCAAGCAACGTTCAGAACCCCACTGAAATCAATAGGAGCCAAACCTGTCAAATCAAAAATGCCAAATTTCTGGGCTAATATGTAAGGGATTGAAATATCATGAGGGAAGGGGTGGGCACTGCCTTAAGGAACATGTACCAATGCAAAAAAAAAAAGTTTTAATTACATTCATCCAGGAGCAGTGATTTTTTAAATGCTTAAAGTGATTGTAAAGGCTCATTTTTTTTCTTTTAAAAATAACAAACATGTTATACTTCCCTCCTCTGTGCATTTGGTTTTGCACAGAGCAGCCCCGATCCTCCTCTTCTCGTGTTCCTCTTTGTTGCTCCTGGTCCCTCCCACCTTTGAGTGACCCCTCTACCAGCAGCTTGCTACAGGGGACACCCAAGCTGATTAAGAGCTCCTTGTGTCCATTCAGACAAGAAGCCCGGATTTGGCCCCGCCCCTATCTTGCCGATTGGCTGATTGACTGATTGACAGCTGCGTGAGCCAATGGCACCACTGCTCTGTCTTAGCCAATCATGAGGAGTGTACTGGATGGCTGAGGAGATCATGGACATCGCTGGAGAGAGAAGGAGCTCAGGTAGGTAATTGGGGGCTGCTGGGATGGCTGCTACACACAGAAGGTTTTTATCTTAATCCATAGAATGTATTAAGAAAAAAAATCTTCTGCCTTTACAACTCCTTTAAAGTGAAACATGAAAATTCCCAATTCTTTTAAAGAGCATGCCTAAGGGGACTAATCCTGTCTGTGAAGGGACATATCTCTGTGATGTACAGAAAGTGCTGCAGCAGCACTGACATTTACCAAGATAAAAGTGCTTTATTTT
The DNA here is from genome assembly GCF_042186555.1 of Aquarana catesbeiana. Taxonomy (NCBI): domain Eukaryota; kingdom Metazoa; phylum Chordata; class Amphibia; order Anura; family Ranidae; genus Aquarana; species Aquarana catesbeiana. The sequence goes on along the minus strand of NC_133327.1, from coordinate 321,109,345 downwards.
GCCAGCACATTACATGTGTTGCCTTCCTTTTTTGAAACAAAATGGCAGACCCCTCCAGGGAAACCTCAAAATACTTAACAGCAGTATCTGCAATGTATTTTGGTGGACCTACAGAGGATTCTGTATTTTTTTTAAAGAAGCCAGCAATGAATTATCATTTGCTGGCAATTTTTTATTTTTATTACAAACGTTTTAGTTGGACGATCAGGTTACAAATAAGATATTATAATAGTACAAATCAACAATAAACAAGATATGCCAAGTCAAAAAAAAAAAAAAAATACATGGAATGGAACGGTGTATGAAGACTGGTTATATTTAGCTTGTTAATAGCAGGTATTCAAATTGGAAAACAAAGAAGTAAATTGAGTAATAAACAAAAACATAGCATAAATGCAATAGGGAGCCACATTATCAGGAGGAGCATTCATCTAGTATAACATGAAAAGAGGAACCACTGTGGGTTACAAAAAGGGGGTATCCCAGTTCTCCCATTTCTTGTTTAAGAGATGCATTGTAGGGTGAATACGTTCAGAGAGTCTGATCATCTCCATTCTGGCTATTTGCTGGCAATTGAAACTGTATAAATGTTTTATTTTAAATGTCACATTTGCTGTAGTGCAATCTACAGCATGACAAAAAATACATAGATTTCCCTCCCCCAAAATGCATATCAGACCCTTTGGACCTGGTATGGATATTAAAGGGATACCTCATGCAAAAAAAAAAAAATGTGAGGTCCCACAGGAAATAAATACCTTTAATCTGTACATGTAGCCTTGCTGGCCAGTAAAGGGGAGATAAGCATGCACCCCCCACATGCACTTAACGTAGGGGGAGTTGTCTTGCCAGGGGGTCCGCCTGACAAATCACCTTGTCCCCATGTTGACTAGGGCCTCTTCCTTGTAACCCTGGGCATCCAGATGCTGACACCCCTACATGAATGAGTAAGTAGTACATAGTATCCCAACTCATTCATAAAAAAATTAACTTGCAATAAATACACCCAAATATTTGACAAGTCCCTCATTCTGAATCCATAGTCAATTATGATGCCTACTGTCCTCTGACTCACCGAAAGAAAATATTTGATGGACCTGGCACACACAACTGATCCTGATACTATTCCCCGCCAAATGACAGCTCCCTATCATCAGAGGTATAAGAGAAGGGGTGGAGATAGTGGGGTCATCATTAACCAAATTTGTGCACGTAAGTCCAACACACATATGTAATCTGTGATTGCACCACATATGTAAGGTATCACCACAAACAGCGGAGTTATGCCCCGTACACACGGTCGGATTTTCCGATGGAAAATGTCCGATCGGAGCGTGTTGTCGGACATTCCGACCGTGTGTGGGCTCCATCGGACCTTTTCCATTGGATTTTCCGACACACAAAGTTTGAGAGCAGGCTATAAAATTTTCCGACAACAAAATCCGATCGCATTAATTCCGACCGTGTGTGGCCTGTCCCAACGCACAAAGTGCCACGCATGCTCAAAAGAAATTCCGAGACGGAACAGCTCGGTCGGGTAAAATTAGCGTTCGGAATGGATACAGCACTTTCGTCACGCTGCAATGTTAAAAATGGTTTAATACAGCGCACTCTCTTCTTCTTTATAATGTGAAAAGAATGAAGTAGTTTTGCTGCTCATATTCACACAGACTTCTCACAAACTTCTTTCTTTACCATTTATCGGGATTCCCTCAATATATTTGGATTTGTCACATCTGACAAAAATATATATATTTTTTTTTTTAAAGGCATTTTTTTTTTAGATTTTAGGTTTGTATTTTTTCCAAGGGTGATCTTTGTTTTATTTTATTTTTAGTTTTACTCCAGAATATTTTTGTGTGTTTTTTGTGTGTCAAGTTACCACAACACCATTATTATCTTGTATTATTTATTCTCAAGGAGATTGTTTGGTGTTGGTGTCCCTTGTTAATTTCACATTGTATTTTTGAAATGTACCTGAATCCTCACAAACAAACTGTACTTTTTGAAGGAAAACACACATAGGCAAGTATAATTGAAACCGAAAATCCTTTATTAAGAGCTCAGAACCAAACAAAGAGGGAGGCAACACTGGAGAAACAGCAGAAATTGGCGAAGCCTTGGACCCCCAGGGCAGACATCAATTCTTCCATATGTAAGGAAGTGCAGTCTGGTCCAGAAGTCCCAGAGATCTGGAAAGCAGCAGATGACATCTGTGTCCCCAGGCTGTGGTACCAAAAGAGGCTGCATCTTTTGCCAGACCAGACTGGATCCAGGGTTATCACTTTCTGGTCTTCCTTCCACGCTTCCTTCCTGGCTGTGGCTCTGCTGTTGGAGATGTGGCAGGAGGAGGAGTGGGACCTGGAGGAGGGGGAGGACTAGTAGGACCTGGAGGAGGAGGAGGAGGAGGAGAAGTAGAAGGACCTGGAGGAGGAGGAGGAGGACCATGTGTGAGGTCACAAATGTGGGTATCAGATGTTAGTTGGGCCCTCAACCCCTTATTGAGAGCTTCCAACATTAATGACTCACACATGAGTTGTTGGCCCTCCTCCATCCGCTGCATTTTACAGGCAATTATGGCAGCAAAGTACTCCTCCACGGTGTGTGGTGCTCCCAGGGCCTCTGTAGCCTTCCAAAAGAGGCCTATGGCAGCCTCCTCTAGGGTACTCCTCTTCCTGCCACTTTCTCTTTGCAGGTGTAGGGGAGGGACCGACATATCAGGCAGCCTGCTTGGCCCGGCCACCTCCTGGCTGAGACTTCCCTGTGTATGAAAAAGGGACATGGTTTTAGTTTTTGCATCATCAATCACAATCAGAAATTAGTACTCCAAACTAACATCTAGTTAACATCATTGATTGGACAACCTGAACTATTTAGAAAAATGCTATACCTGGCTTAAGCTGGGCTCCTCCACATGTTGCTGCCTGGAAGGCCCAGGTTGGGCGTCAGAAGCCTCAGCTGGGGGGGAAGGAAGCATGGAAGGAAGACTGGAGAGTGATGCCCTGGGTTCACTCTGACCTGCCAGAAAATGCAGCCTGTCATAGTATCACATCCTGGGGACATAGATGTCATCTGCTTCTCCGGATCTCTGCGAATCCTGGACTTTCTTGCGCTCCCTTAGATATGTACTCCCCAGGCCACCAATTAGGATCCTCAAATAGGTGATGCCTGCCGTGGGGATCACCTGCTTCACAATTTCCAATAATTGATCCAGTGTTGCCTTCCTCTTTGTTTGGTTCTTATAATGTGGGTGGTTGATCTCCCACAGACAAGGCAGCTCCCTGAACATATCAATGAAGATTGCCATGAAGTCGGTATCATTCAAGATATCCATTTTCACTGCAAGATACAAGACAAACCCTAATGTCAGGCAAAACTCTCCTAATCTTCTTACAATATAGGCCTCAATGTAGAAGCAGTATAGGCCCAAGTTTGGCTCTTACCTTCGTTATCACGATTGGCGCCTCCGATACTCCTTCGTCCACTCACAGATCGTACATACTACGCATGCGTGTTACGCTTTATACACACTGCGCATGCGTGTAACTCCACCCGCCCCTGACATTCTTTCTAGTCTATTCCCCGCCCCTTTTCGTTCGGTGCAGTGGGTGAAGAGCACATGGTGGAGTCAGAGCAGGTGCGTGCTAATTATAGCAATGAGGAGGAGGAAAGCCCGGATCCGGAAACGTCCCGATCCAGAAGGAGACGATTTAAGGCCACAAATATGTCCTTTGGGGAGATGTTGGAGATGGTGGACATACTGAAGAAGGCCGACTATGATGGGAAGTATGGACCTTACCCCAACCCCAATATCAGAAAGGCCATGATCATGGCGAAAGTGGTCAAGAGTCTGTACCGGAATTTCGGGGTACGACGATCGAAAGATCAGCTCAGGAAGCGGTGGTCGGACCTAAAATTAAGAGAGCCCGAGCAGTACAGAAAGATCCGGAGAGTGCTGCAAAAAAGTAAGTAGTTGTGCTGTGTTCCTATTCTTTTTGTCTTTATTACGTTCGTGCTGCTGCATATGCTTTTCTTAAGTGTTGTACAGTTTAAAATGGCAACTTTAATGTTCATGGGCCCATTATTCGTTCGTATCAAACATTTTTCTTTCAGCCTATAAAACACCATTGTTTTCACATCTGGATGCTGGAGCACTAGTGTGGGACACCAGAACACCCTTTTTATTAGGGGGGGCCACACAGGTGCTCCAGTGTATACTATAGGGAGGTCTCCATCTGTGAAGCTTGTACAAAACAGGTAAAGTCTTGAAGCTTGACAAAGGACAATCAAAATGCTACATCTTGGAACTCTGCCCAAATAGACAATTGTACCCCACTTCCAAGCAACGTTTCATCTTTAGATTTCGGCCATCAAATATCCGTGTGCTAATTATACCATTTTTGTTTTACATAGGGGAGAAAAGACTTGGAGGACACCCCTCATCCGAGGAGACCACAGACCCCCCACCTCGGGAAGAAGGGGAATTACCCCCAACCCAAGCTGAGCAGGAGGAGGAAGAAGACATGGTGGAAATTGACACCACAACAGATGAGTGTCTGTGACCACAGACTCAGGTAAGAGATGGATGCCGGCAGATTTTTTATACCTGTTTTTGTTTGGTTTCTCTCTTTTTAGATGATCGTGATGTGGTGGATCGAGATCCTTTCACATCAGAAAGTGCCCAGATCCTGATCGGGGAGATCATGGGGTGTAATTTGGAATTGGAAAACCTCAAGAAAAAAATCAAAAAAATAATAACATCATTGATGTTTTGGGGCGAATTTAAAACCCCTCAAAATCACTTTGTTTTTTGTGTGCTACAATCTTAAAAATGTTTTAGCGATGTTTAGAAAAGCTAAATTTGTAGGATGCACACAGTGTGCCAACATGTGCTATCTGCCATCACGGGAGATCAATGGATGCGTTTTGGGGGTGCAAACCCTTCCTCAATAATAAAGTAGCTGTGAGGAAGGGGTTGCTCCCCCAAAACACATCCCTTGATCCCCCATGATGGCAGCTAGCACATGTTGACATTCGTAAATTGGTGTGCATCTTCCAAATTTGGCTTTTCAAGGGGTGACTTCACCCCATCTGAACGCAATATCAAACACAGTTCCTAAATACTCATGTCTGATATTGCCTTCAAGTTTTACTATATGTGAACTTTGTAAGTTCAAGATTTTTGTCTTTCTTGTTGGTTTTACACATGCCTGTTTTAACTTAAATGGACATTTCTATTTTTGATAATGCCACCCCAAAAATTGTTATACAACAAACATGTTGGTTTGTTTTAAATACCTTTTCTAAATGCACATGTGATTGTGCAGGTATTAAAAAGATTGTTATCAAGAATGTGTGGATTATTGTCTCAACGCTGTAATTATAATAGTACGATCCCGAGTTGGGTGATGGGACGATGTGGACGTGTTTCCTATCAATTGCCCCTCCGCAGTTAGAAAAGTCCCACCGCTGGGCAAAGTGGGAGGCCACAGTCTGCCATTCCTGTGGCGTGGAAGGAAACTGTTGAGGAAAACAAAAAAATTACTATTTTTGCACATAAACATAGCAAGCAGATTAGACACAAACATTCTTGGCCAACCTCCAGATAACATTTATTAAGGGGAATTTTACAACAGCAAAGTATAAGGTACACCTATCATATTCCCCCTCCCCCCTCTCATGGGCCATTTCTAACATTATGGGGGGGATCTTGGACAGGTAACCCTCTCCACTTCATTGAGAGATGAATGCCTAAATACAGGGTATTACTTGGAACAGCCCCTCCTTAGTTACACTATTGGCAGCCCACTGGACAGGTAAGAAGTGTCCTAATACAAAGATATAAATACACACTGTATACATTTACATTGTACAATGTACAACATGTACATTTGAGCACATTTGGACATTCTGCTATTACCTATCAAGATAATAAAAGTATCCAAAAACTTGAAACAGTACCATTTGAAAGCATACAGGCAGGCCCTTGCACTACATGCTTTGGGGAATTCATCCATACATCTGACCACAAAAGAGGTGGGTATAGTGTGTATGGGTTTGGCAAAGTCAGCAAATAGATGATTGAGGATAGATAGAGAATTGGGATCAGCTGACTTAGCAGTTGGGGGAGGGAGGGTTACTAAAAATGATTTGGGGACACCACAAAAAAAGCCTCTGGCACTCTGCCTGAATTTAAAAGCACAAATCACATTTCAAAACATTTTAGGGGGTGTTTGGGGTAAAGCACTACTATGGAGCTGATCAAATACATTGTTAAGTGACTACATGAGGTGAATATAGGGCCAGGAGAACATGCTGGGGAGGTTAGTGAAGGCAAATATGTATGAAGGACTAAAAAAATAATGACATAAAAATCCAGCATGCATGAGAACAAAGGGGACATTCACAGCATATTACAATCATGGTAATTTGGGAATGAGGAGAGAAATACAATATATTAGCAAACATTCAATACAATAAAATGTGATATTAAAGGATAAAAATCTTACCTTAATATACTCCTTCTGCAGGACCTGGATGATGGCAGAACAGGTCTCTGGGATAATGATACCCAGAGCCAGGGGGGAGATGCCTGTCGAGAACTTCAAGTCCTGCAGGCTTCTCCCTGTCGCCAAGTACTGCAGGGTAGCGACAAGCCTCTGCTCCGAAGTGATGGCTTGCCTCATGCAGGTATCCTGCCTGCTGATATAGGGGGTCAGCGAAGCCAACAAACGGTGAAATACGGGGTCCGTCATCCTGAGAAAGTTCCTGAAATCATCAGGATTATTCTCACGGATCTCACGGAGCAAAGGCATATGAGTGAACTGGCCACACTGAAGCAACCAATTCTTGGTCCATGCACTCCTCCCCACCCTGTTCATGGACTGGACTTGTGTCAAGGTCAAGACCCCAACACCAAGCCCCCACACAGCACGAACTCTACGAGGAGTACGTATACGCAACATGGCTAGAAAACGGTCGGCTGCTCAGAACGAAGTAACAGAAAGCACTGAAGAACAGCAAGGCCTGTGAAGAGCGACCTGAAAAACAGCAACGAGCGGGCAAGATCGCACAGAAAACTCCGATACGAACTGACTGCACGCACTGAAGAGCAGATACAAACCCACAAGCACAAACTGAATAGCAGAAAACAATCTGAAAACCACGAGTCTGAAAAAGCGTGAATCGTCTCTCACCAAACTTTTACTAACACGAGATTAGCAAAAGGAGCCCAAAGGGTGCCGCGCTTGGTTATGAACTGGCCTTTTCTAGTCTCGTCGGATGTGGTTGACGTCACCGCATTGTTGGCGATTGGAAATTCCGACAACTTTGTGCGACCGTGTGTACGAACACAAGAAAAACAAGTTTGAGCCAACATCCGGCGGAAAAAATCCTAGGATTTTGTTGTTGGAATGTCCAATCAATGTCCGACCGTGTGTACGGGGCATAAGAGCAATATTTCTAGCATCATAGATCATGTTTAACTCTAAACTGATAACCCATAAAAGGCTTTTAAAGCCTCACTTATGGAAAATTTTACGTACCGTAATTTGTCACTATTGTCCAAGCATGCGCAATTTTACAACAGGTTTGGATTCTATTTACTCAACGCAATATTATCTTTTATATTTTACCTAAAATTTGGTATTATATTGTGTTTGTGTGCACTAACATATATTTTAGTGCACACAAACACAATATAATACCCAATTTTTTAATTGTATTTTCTCCTGAAAATATGCTTTTGATAAACAGCTGTGCAAAAATTGTGCTGCATAAAATTTGCAACAGTCACCATTTTATTCTCCATGGCTTTTGCTTTGAGAAAACATATAATGTTTGAGGGTTCTACGTAATTTTCTAGCTAAAAAAAAATGCTGATTTTAACATGTATTGTATATGTAAAATGTCAAAATTGTACTGGACGGCAAGTGGTTAAAGGAGTTACTGCTAAGGGGTTATAGTGAGTCAATAACATGTCCATGGTGAATGGAACTAGCAGATAAACAGCCAAGTTGGGAGCCTTATGTACCTCGGTTGGGAAAGTTTTATTTTTGGACTTTAAAAATAAACAAGAATCCATAAAGTAGTATTAAACCCAAAAGCAAACATTTGTTATATTGCAGCTTACAGTTCTTAGATGTGATGGCTGCATTTGTTTTCTTTTTTACGCTTTCTTTCTTCTATTTTCATCTGGTGATTCAGCCAGAAACTCTTTTGTTTTTCAACAGAAAAGCTCTCTTGCAGTTACAAGGATGAGACAGACCATTTAACACTGGCAGGGGTGCTCACAATGATCAGCTTTATTTATGTAAAACCTTTAACCCCAAAAAAGCAAAGTAAAAACAGTTTACTGTAACTTTATAAAGTGTTAGTTGGAGCTTGGCTTAAATTTGTTAGCATATTTAAATCTGCTAATGCACCTAACACTCCCCTCCCTACAGACTGACAATGCTACTGTCCAAAGGTGCCCCTGTGTTCATTCATCCAGAGTTATGTCTGTATAGTGCAGGGGGTTTGTTACTGGCCAGATCACCATATGTATATAAAAAGGGAAAAAAGCTTACACATACATTTGGTTTGGATTTATCTGCCTTTCCCGGCTCTCATGTACATTTAGTATTTTTCTATATAATACTCTTTTAATTGAATAATTTGCAAACATTCATCTTCATACTGAGCTATATAGAATCCCCAGTATTAGATAAAATGCCTTTGGATATTCAGGTGTTCTGAATTAGCACACCTTAACCTTAAAACAAAATAATCAAAGGAATTAAACCATTTGAGGATAGAATGTACATAGTTATAACACAAGTCTTCATAAATAAAATAATAATTATGAATTCTAAAACAAGGCTGTAGAAATGAACAAACACACTGCGTATAAACATATGGATTCAGCCACCTGGCTATAATATATATATATATATATATATATATATATATATATATATATATATATATATACTTTACTAGCTGCATACCAAATACAGTATAATGCTAATTTGTCATCTTTTGCCTTAAGCACAATTTTCTAATATTCAGGCAAACACTGGGCTTTTTAGGTAAATTGTGTCTGCTTGAACATGTTACAGGTATATCATTCAGGCATATTAACCAATGCTCATTATTCTATTTGGCACATTTAAAATCTTAATATACAATGGTATATTGTGTTATGTATACCTACTATATTTATTCCAGCATGTTTAGAATGACTATGTGCACATGTTTTCTTTAGAAATTATATTTTAATAAAGAACAAAACATTACATGGTAATAATGTTAAAAACTATTCAATTCTTCTTTCTTTTTGTTTTTTTTTCTTTTGTTTTTTTTCTTGTTTTGTTTTGTTTTTTTTTTTTTTGTTTTGTTTTTTGTCTTTTTTGCCCAGAAAGTAATGCTCCACAATATTTTGGGAATGTTTTGGCACAGGCAAAAAAAAAAAAAAAAAAAAAAAAAAAACACTTTGAAATATGACAATGTTTCTGTCTGTAGTGTATATAAAACAAATGCTCGCAATGTAATTTCATCCCACAGTAGATCCACACAACACATCAACAATTAATGTGATTGCAATATATTGCACAATAGCTAGGAACTGATTTCAAAATTTCATTGCAGGTGTCTCCTCCTTTAAAGTAACTACACACAGATAAGGCTACAGGACAATGCAAACGATATTGATATATTTTGACAATTTACCAGGTACAATTAAGCACCCCCATGATCAAGGGAGAATCGGATCCCTAGAAAGAACACTTTGCAGGTTATTATTATTTTCTGCTATAAGTGTAGAAATGCACATTAAATGTTCATATGTGTCATTGTGGTTATGTGTTTTGTTTTTGATTTAAAGGAGATCTTTGACTTTCTGTGATAAGTAAACAACTATAAGTAGTTGAGCCGAGTACAGTTTAATTTAGGTGAAAGAGGATAGATATTGATATATAATGTAAATAAACATACAGTGAAGATATTTTTAAATAAAGATTGATGAAGTTAAATATCAGGATGTTTATATATACAATCCGACACAATAACCTGATGATTCACCGGTCACCATTCTTTCCTATAAACATATTGTTATACGTATTGTCTTGCTCGGCAGCGCCAGTGGTTTCCGGTGTCCCGGGCTTGAGCGTACAGGGCGCAGGGGGAAGCTGTCATTCAGGAAGTCCCTGGTCTCAGTAGGAGGAAGCTATGACATGCACGCATTCGGAGCATGCATGCTCCTTCATCAGGCATAGTCGTCGGCCATCTTAGGTTTGGTATATAGAGCTGGCAGGGCGGGTGGGCCAATTGAATCATGGGACCGTCCCCCTTTCAGTAACCATACACACCAGGGCAGCCGAGGACCGGGAATTGGGCATAAGTTATACAAAATATTTGAAACTTTATGTATGAAAAAAGAGCACATATAAACACAAATGTACCGAAAAATAAAAAACATGAAAAACCAAGACTTACAGAAAAATTTATCAAGATGGGATGGATGATCTAATTGGAGGATGAATTTGGAAATGGATATAAATAAAAATAACAATAGAAATAAAAATAATAATAATAAATATAATAAACATACAATTAAATTAAAAATGAAAATAAAAATAATAATTATAAAAATAAATATAAATAAATGGGACGCCCCATTGTAGCTGCAATGGAGAGTGTCACTAGCTTTTCTCCATTTATATCAACCACTTTTTACAACTCCTAGCAAAAAATCTACTCACCTATATACGTGATGGAATCCATCTCCTAGATACTCTTAAAGCTTACACCTGGGAATGCACATACCAGTGGGTGTCCCTAGATGTAAACTCTTTATATACATCTATCCCTCACAACGTTGGTCTAAAAGCTGTTCATTATATCCTACTGCAAGACCCACTCATCAATTCTAAACAGGCAGATTTCATTTTAGACTCAACAAAATTCTGTTTGACACATAATTATTTTTCTTTTAAAAATAAATTCTACTTGCAAACCCAAGGCATGGCTATGGGCGCAAATTTTGCTAGCCCCCAGGGTGCCAGTTATATATTATCTTCCAAAGGTACACAAGGACCTGGTACACCCCCCAGGAAGACCGATTATTAGTGGCATCAATTCAGTTACTTCCAGGGTGGGTAAGTACATTGACCATTTCCTGCAACTGTTAGTGGTTAAAACACCTTCATTCCTGCAGGATTCCATGCACATTATTAACCTGCTTAAAGATGTTGAGTGGAAGGATGGCTACATCTTCGCCACTGCAGATGTGTCATCCTTATATACTATCATCTCACAATAGCATGGTCGGGAAGCGGTCAGGCACTTATTGAATTTGGATGATCTCACTGCTGTTCAGCTTGAGTTTATCCTAACATTGCTTGATTACGCCATGAGTCATAATTTCTTTTGGTTTGGGGGCTCCTATTACCTACAGAATAAAGGTGTGGCCACCATGGGGGCCAAATTTGCGCCCAGCATTGCCAACCTTTTTATGGCTAAATGGGAGGAGGACGTCATCTATAGTAGACCTAGATCAGAGTTGGTTCTGTGGAGGAGGTATATAGATGATGTTCTCCTCATATGGGATGGGGACCAGTCTTCCCTCGATGGATTTATGATTGATCTTAACAATGATAGAGGTATCAGGTTCCAACATGAGTCTAGTGGTGTTGAGGTTCATTTCCTTGACCTGAGTATAAGGGTTGTGGAGGGATTGGTCATTACCTCCATGTACTTTAAGGAGACTGACCGGAATGGATTTTTCAGCACTGAAAGTTGCCACCATCCAGCTTGGCTCAGATCTTGGGTCACTCAATTTTTGAGGATTAAACGAAATTGCACTAATCTTAGCAATTTTTTGAGAGAGGCCTCTGCCCTTAGGGAAAGGTTTTTGGGAAAAGGTTATGCTCCTTGTGAGTTGGATCAAGCACTTTTACATGCTAATGAGAAGGATATAAATGAGTTGCTGGTCCCTAGAATTAAGGAACCTAGTGAGGCCTTTCGACATGCATTTTTTACTATCTATTCAATTCAACAATATGCTATAAAACTAATTCTTTATAAGCGCTGGAATGTGTTAAGGAATGACAGGGTTCTAGGACCGGTTCTCCCAGAGTGTCCTATGGTGGTGTACAGAGGGTCCCCACCCTTTGAGGCCCAAGTAGCACCTAACGTTATTGATCCTCCTAACAGGGTATCTTTTTTCCATAACGTAGGAGGTTTCTTTCCTTGTAGGAAGTGTTCTGTCTGTAGCATTAGCATACAGGGAAGAAGGAAAACTGAAACTTTTTAATCCAATTCTACTCAGGAGGTTTTTCCCATTAAACCTTTTATTACCTGTACTAGTAAGCATGTAGTTCATCTCATCAGGTGCCCATGTGGGCTTGAATATATAGTCCGGACGGTCTGTATTCTCCAAGTCCAGTTGAAGGAACACATTGTGAATATTAAAAATGACTTCCCCAAGCACAGCCTCTCCAAGCATTATGAGCTTTGCCATAATCAAAACCCCAAAGGAACTTTATTTCTGGGGGTTGACAAATTTATGGGGAATTGGAGAGGGAGTCACATGACTAGGGGTGTGTCCAAGCTTGAAACCGAGTGGATTTATAGGTCTAAGACCTATAATCCATTTGGTTTGAATGTCGAGTGGGATGTGAATGCATCAGTAATGCATAGGGTTTCCTCATTATACTTTTAAATTTTACATTTTGTTTTTATTATTTTCTGGTGGTAGTACTGTTTTAGCTGAGTTTTCCTTTATTATGGGTTGTTTTGCCCTAGAACTATTTGTAAGTGTATGTAAGAATGACATTTAAGAAGTTATCTATCATGCATGTACTGATGCAATGTAAATTACAGTCTTTTATTTGTAATTTGGCTTTAGCCCACAAGATGGTGCTGTTTTTCGGCATATCAATTATAATTTTGTTCCGTTTTAATTATGATTGTTCCCAAACCGGATGCTATCAGCAAGTTTAAAAGATGTCTGATAGTGAGTTGACAATTTAACTTTTTAATATAAGTTTGCTCAGTCAGACAATTTGAGTATTGAGGCTGAAGCAATGTTCCGGCCGGGGGGGTGGCTCAAATGGTTTTGCTTCCGCTTGCCGTCTCTGCTGTGTGGAACGCATTCAATTTCTGCCTTGATTGTAACGCCCCGCCTATATAATGCACCTCTATGAACGCTACGCCACGCCCCTGACAGAATCAAACGTATGACTAAATTCAGTGCCTGTTTTTCACCTTGAGCATGTGAGTGCAATATAGCATTTTTTACTAATAAACCTATTTTATAAAGCTTACTGCACTATGAGGTGCATTTACTTCTATTTCATGGGCCAAATTATGTACATTATGAGAACAGGGTTTAAGTGTGGAGAGTGTTATACATCCTGCTTCCAGTCTGCTATATTTGCTGGTGTTCAGTTGTTTATGGTGGTTTGAGGTTTCTCTCTTCCATGCAATGCTTACTTGACCCCTGTAAAAATACGATTTTCTGCTGTACCCTATGGACCTTATCACTAACATTTTCAATTGATGATCAGAAAGGATCTATGGACAATTGTTAGCGCTGCACCTATTTTATATATATTGTTTTGTTGTTGTTCGCCAATACTGTGCTGGCTGCTTGTCCTGTTATTACTTTTTTAGTTTTAGTGTTATCTAGCGCAGCAGGCACCCATTTCTATTACAATCCACATATAAAAAGCCCACACCAAGGGGAAAACATACCTCCTAAACTAATTCTATAACTGCTTTATCGATTTTGTAATATATTGTGTCTCCTGTCCCTGTGATCTGCTTTACATTGGTCGCACCATTCGGACCTTACGAAAAAGATTCGGAGAACACCGTAGGTCAGTAGATGAAGATTGTAATCTAAGTATCCCTAGACATTTCAAAGAATTTCATCAGGGCTCCACTGACGGACTTTGAGTCTGGGTAATCGAACAGATACCCCAGACTCTCCCTCCTGCAGAGCGTTTTAAACGTCTCTGCGGGATGGAAATTTTCTGGATTTATACCCTGGATACCCTCGCGCCTGGAGGCCTAAACGCAGACATAGAGATCAATTCTGTCATATAACTTCTGTTATCCAATCTCTCCATCATTCAATTTATTTTAATCATATTCCCTTCCTTCTCTCTCCCCCCCAGAGGTCATTCCCAATGGTTCTTGTTTTAAATTTTTATTTCATTTTTTTATTATTATTGCTTGCTAATCAATTCCCATTATATTGTTTCATAGGATCTTTATAGCCTTAAGACACTATTAAATCCCACACATAGAAACAGCTCAAGTAAGTACATTTATTATATAGTATAGTTCACCCTTCATAACACTGTATGCTCATATATACGTGTGTATATATGTGTATATATATGTGTGTGTACATGTGGATCGTGTTTATATGCATACACATATATATGTTTTCTTCTCATGTTTTTAAACTTTTTAACCATTTTATTATTCTTTTCATTTTATTTTTATTATTATTTTTATTTTCATTTTTAATTTAATTGTGTTTTTATTATATTTATTATTATTATTTTTATTTCTATTGTTATTTTTATTTATATCCATTTCTATCAAATTCATCCTCCAATTAGATCATCCATCCCATCTTGATTACTTTTTCTGTAAGTCTTGGTATTTCATGTTTTTTTATTTTTCCCCATCTCCATGTGTCCTGTCTTCTGTACATCTGTGTGTATATGTTCGATTTTTCCATACATAAAGTTTCAAATGTTTTGTATAATTTATGCCCAATTCCCCTTCTGGGCTGCCCTGGTGTGTATGGTTGCTGAAAGGGGGACGGTCCCATGATCCGATTGGCCCACCCACCCTGTCAGCTCCATATATCAAACCTTAGATGGCCAACTATGCCTGATGAAGGAGCATGCATGCTCTGAAAGCATGCACATCATAGCTTCCTCCTACTGAGACCAGGGACTTCCTGAATGACAGCCTCCTCCTGCACCCTGTAGGCTCTAGCCCGGAACACCGGAAACCACTGGCGCCGCCGAGCAAAACAATATGATTGTTTTGGATCCTTGATGTCCATCTGACATTCACCAAGATGTGCCTGCTTTTTATATTATATTTTTTAAATTAAATATGTTACAATATTGCTGCACTTAGATTGGCGCTGCTTGTCTGTTTTTCTTGTATTTTTCCTAGAGGTTCTTCTACTCTTCAGCGTGCTTCTTTCCCTGTGCCAGCTGTACTCCCTGTGGTAATCACCCAGGCTATGGACTTCTTTTAAAAACCCACTACCCCTATCATGAGTCATTCCTAACATCTTTTTATTTATATATTGACTCTCTGCTGCTCAGTGGTCAGAACTTTGGACTTTATGTTCAGGATCCTGGCATCATAATCATTCCCTCATCACCCCAGATGACACAGCTTTGCTGCTGGAATACCTTAGCGCAACAATTATTGTGTTAGATCTAACAAAGACTGGTCATACCCTGACGTTGAACAGCCAATCCACTTGGGGTGGGTGGTGAAAGTACACTTTTCACAGATAAAGCATTATTAGCATGCATTGGAGCAGTCGTGAATTTCGGGTGGACTTTATATCTACTCCAAACATTGGATTATTTTTGAAGAACATTCACATCTTTTTGTTTTGAGTTTGTCTTTATATGTTTTTTGTTCATTGGATTTATTGCATTTGACAGGTATACAATAGTATACACCACATTTAGTTTATTGGTAACATTGTTTTGTATAGAAGTTTAGAATAAACGCACCATTAATCTTAATTTAAAAATAATTGTTGTAGTGTGAGATCACTTTAGTGAATGGTTGCAGCTGTTCGCATATTCACTATATTTATTTTCACTAACTGTTTACATAGCAGAGCACAAGTATTCTTTATACACATTATAAAGTGAAGATAGTGGTCCTCTGTAAACTGTATGTAGACAAAAGCCTAAAAATACAATCTTAACTTAATGTTTTGTTTAATTTAGTTCAACGTATTATATAAAATCAAATGTGTTTAGTAAAAGAATAAAGCTGTTGCTGTGCAGTGAAACGCCAGCTTAGAAACTTAACACGTTTTCAACATGCAAATTAATAATGGATGAGTGTACAATGACTATCTTCATTATTATTATTATTTTTATTATTATTATTATTATTATTATTATTATTATTAATATATAGGATTTATATAGTGCTGTCAGTTTGCGCAGCGCTTTACAACATTAAGGCAGACAGTACAATTACAATACAATTCAATATAGGGGGAATCGGAGGGCCCTGCTCGTAGAGCTTACAGTCTAGGAGGGAGGGTCAAGTGATACGAAGGGTAATAACTGTGGAGGATGACCTGATGAGGAAAATAAAAGTGCAGTTGTTAGGTGGAGGCAGGGTAGGCTTCTCCAAATAGAAAAGTTTTCAGGGATCACCTAAAAGTAGATAGATTGGGGCAGGGTATTCCAGAGGATGGTAGAGTCTCAGGAGAAGTCCTGGAGGTGAATATGGGAGGAGGCTATATGGACGCTAGAGAGCAGGAGGTTTTGGGAGGAACGAAGAGGACAATTAGGCTGGTATTTTGAGACTAGGTTAGTGATGTGGGGGGGGCAGAGTTATGGATGGCTTTGTAACTTAATGTTAGGATTTTGAATTTAAATCTTTGGGCGAGTGGCAGCCAATGGAGGGACTGGCAGAGAGGGGTAGAAAACACTGAGTGGTTTGTAATGTGGATTGGTCTGGCAGCAGCATTCATGATGGACTGAAGGGGGATTTTAGTCTATTAAAAGGTAAGCCAATGGGTAGGGAGTTGCAGTAGTCAAGGCGAGAGATAACCAGGGAGTGAATCAGGAGCTTTGTGGTTTCATTGGTTAGGAAGGGACGTAGTTTGGAGATGTTACGGAGGTTGAGGCAGCAAGCTTTGGAAAGTGATTGGATGTGGGGCCAAAAAGGAGAGTTCAGAGTCCAGGATAAAAGAAGAGGAGAGGAGGAAGTAGAATTGTAAGTGACACTGAAGGTACAGTGGGATAGGAAGGATGAGAGCCACCGAAGAGTGCCATCACGGAGACCGAGGGAGTAAAGTTTTTTGAGGAGGAGGGGGTGGTCAACCGTATCAAAGGCAGCTGAAAGGTCCAGAAGTAGGAATACAGAATAGTGTCCATTGGCTTTTGCGGTTAGTCATTTGTGAGTTTTAGAAGAACAGTTTCTGTGGCATGTTGAGGGTGAAATCCAGACTGAAGGGGATCAAGAATGTTATTCTTTATGAGGTGGTCACTCAGTTGGTTATAGACTAGGCTTTCAAGGAGTTTAGAAGAAAAGGGAGGCAAGGAGATAGGGCTTAGATTGTTAAGATTGGTAGGGTCCAAGGACGGATTTTTAAGTATGGGGGTGACTAGTGCATGTTTTAGAGCATTATAGGGAAGATGCCAGAAGAGAGGGAGAGATCGAAGATGTGGGTTAGAGAGTGTAGGACAGAGTGAGAAGGTGACCGGAGTATTTGAGAGGGAATAGGATCCAGGGGACAGGTGGTTAGGTGAGCGTTAGAAAGGAGTTTAGCAACTTTGTCTATGGTAGCAGCTTTGAATAAGGGGAGTGTCAATTGTACCTGTTGACATGGGGTGTTAACTGGGGGGAGATATCTGTAGGGTGGAGATTTCATCACCAATTGTGTCGATCTTATTTTTGAAGTGATTAGCAATCTCTTGGGCAGTGAGTGAGTTGGTGGGGGGAGGCAGTGGAGGACAAAGTAGAGAGTTGAAGGTAGAGAAGAGTTGAAAGGGACTTGGTGAGAAGGTGTTAATGAGAGTGATAAAATAGGTCTGCTTGGTAGTGTGGAGGCAAGAAGTGTATTTGTGGAGAGCAGATATGTATTGGTTAAAGACTTTGGGAGACTTAGTCCTATGCAACAGATGCTCAAGAGCACAGCTATGTTTTTTGAGATATCTGGTGTCATCTGTTTGCCAGGGTTGTAGGGGTTGGGGCCTGATTCTGTGTGTAGTGAGGGGGAGCGAGCTCATCCAGGGTGGAGGACATGGATTTATTGTAGACAGAAGTGGCTAGGTTGGGGCAGGACAGGGGTGAGATTTTGTCATAGAGGTGGTCAGTAGCAGAATAGAGGAGAGAAGGGTGTAAGTGGTGAAGGTTTCTACGGGTGATGATTAGGCGATTGGAGGGAAAGGTGGTGGAAGACAGAGTGAGAGAGAAACTAATAAGGTGGTGATCAGAGAAAAGGATTGTTGGAGAGGTTGCATAGAGCGCATAGAGAATACAAGGTCAAGGTTGCTGACATCAGAGTAAGTAGAAGCTTTAGAAGTAGGAGGAGTGTTTGTATTAACAGGGATGTTGAAGTCACCAAGAATGATTGTGGGAATTTCAGAAGAGAGAAAGTCGGTTAGCCAGGCCTGAAAACTCATCAAGGAAAGTTGATAACGGTCCAGGGGGGTGGTAGATCACAGCAAATCTTAGGGAAGTTGGAGAGAATAGACCTATACAGTGAACTTCAATTGACGAGAGAGACAGAGAGGGAGGAGAGTGAAGAACCTGGAAGGTGCTCTGTGGGGATAGGAGGAATCCCACTCCATCTCCCTTGCATCCATAGGGTCTAGCAAAGTGAGTCCAGAGAAGGCCCGCGTGGGAGAGGGAAGCAGGAGAGAGAGTGTCGGATTCATGGAGCCAGGTTTCAGTGATAGCAAGTAGATTAAAGGAGTTAGTGACAAAAGAGGTCATGAACGGCGGTGAATTTGTTGCAGACAGAGCAGGCATTCCAGAGGGCACAGGAGAAGGGGAGGCTGGTTTTGGGAAGAAGAGGAATGGACACTAATTGTGTAGATTGCAATTACTGCCAGAGGATGTGGGGTGATGGGTGTGTTGGCTACAGTTAAGTAAGGAAGGCCCAGGGTTTGGGGATATATCTCCAGAAGTTAAGAGAAGCAAAAGAGTAAGGGAGGTAATCTGCGAATACGATTTATATGAGGGGACGTGCTTCAGCGTCCTGGGGGTTTTGTTAGCATATGGGCTTAGAGTTAGAAAGATGTGATGAGTGCAGTAATAGTGAGAGGGGATAAGTGACGTGATATGGACAGATTCTGGGGTGGAGAAGAGGGGTGAATAAAAGAGAGTTTGAGGAGACAGGCTGTAATTGTGAAAAGGAGAGTTAAAGATTGCATGTTTCAGAGAAGAAGTAGAGTTGATTTGGACATGAGGTTACCTGCAGTCTGGTGTTTTGTAAAGTAGTTTGCTGTTGATATTTGCTTTGTGCAAATCACTGAAGTGCAAGAGCAGAAGTGCCACTTAATCAAAGAACCCCACTTCTTTGCAGTTTACCAAAAAGATATTTGAGCAGTCAGTCTGTGTTCAGTTCACAGTAGATGAGAGTAACAGGATATAAATGCAGTTTACCTGTGAAGAGAGAGAGCGAGAAAAGATGATCAGATGATGGTCAGGTGATGATGATCAGATGATGCAAGATGAGGATGCAGGAGCAGAAGTGCCACTTATTTAAAGAACCCCACTTCTTTGGAAGAACCTCTGCATGTTCCACCCCTGCATGCGCTTCCCCATAAAAAAGGCCCTGTTTTATACTGTGATGGGTGTTGATGGAATTTGGCTATTAATAAATCAGGAGGTAATTTTAGGCTCAAAGTTAGCCCAGCAAACTTTTCACACCACAATCAAACTGCAAGAGGACCAAAAAGCCAAGATTGTAAAGATAAGGGAACCCATAAATTTAGGTAAGACTTAAAAATGAAATAAACATCAAAATATTGTGAACATGGCTACAGATGGATGTGAAACAGCAGTAATATAAATGCAGTTTATCGAAAAGATATTTGAGCAGTCAGTCTGTGTTCAGTTTAAGGTAGATGAGAGTAACAGGATATAAATATAGTTTACCTGTAAAGAGAGAGAGCGAGAAAAGATGGTCAGATGATGGTCAGGTGATGATGATCAGATGATGCAAGATGAGGATGCAAGAGCAGAAATGCCACTTATTTAAAGAACCCCACTTCTTTGGAAGAACCCCTGCATGTGCCACCCCTGCATGTGCTTCCCCACCATCTCTAATGCATCTTTTAGGGTGTGCACCCCAAATCTTTGTCTATTGTATGGATTCTGACCAAATCCTTTTGGTCTGGGACACCCCGCTCCCTCATCATTGCCTCTCAATAGTGTCCACCTGTGTTATAGGAGGAGTCCTTTAGTTCTCCCATATAGAGGAGTGTATTTCTCCCATGGTTCAGAGAAGCAGGATCTTCCATTTTATGGATAGCGTAGGACCCCCTCATAATGGAGTTCTTTGTCGCAGTAAGTGGGCTTAAGCACCATATAGCCATATGGTGTGACCAAATCCCCATATTTTTTGAAAAGGTTCAGGTGTTTTAAATAGCCTTGCAGGAGTTAAATGTCATTTTTTGCATATGTGCGCTATAATATTTTGTTCTGTTTTATGGTCTTATGACTGCACCATCTCTAAAGCAACTTTTAGGGTGTGCCCCCCAAATCTTTGTTTGTCTATTGTATGGATTCTGACCAAATCCTTTTGGGCTGGAGCACCCTACTCCCTCATCATTGCCTCTCATTAGTGTCCACCTGTGTTATAGGAGGAGTCCTTTAGTTCTCCCATATAGAGGAGTGTATTTCTCTCAAGGTTCAGAGAATCAGGATCTTCCATTCTATGGATAGCGTAGGACCCACTAATAATGAGGTACTTTGTCGCAGTAAGTGGGCTTAAGCACCATATAAAAAAATGAATAAAAACCAAGCGCTGATGTGGATAGATATGTATGATATAAATAAATTGTGCTTAAAAATATATATATACCAATATAGTTAGTGGTATAAAAAAAATCAGTAAATTAAAGCTGCTATCAATATAGGGTGATCAGATAACCAAACAAATAGTACTAAGTATAAAATTGATGCGCTTTAAATAAATAGTGCACAATATGCTGCTGCGACTAAGCTTAAATCCAGGAATAAAAAATGCATACATGTGAATAAAATAAATACATAATTATGGTGCTAATACATGTGTTAAAATTGCCAAAAAAAAAAAAAAAAATTGCCAAAAAAAAAAAAAAAAATGCCAAAAAAAATCTTCAAATTGGTGATGTGACGGTTAGTATAAATAAAATAATAATGACACTCTGAGTACAATGTCCAGGCAGAGATAAATAGTGGGAGAAAGTAAAAATAATTAAACAGTTCCTTCCCTTAATCCAGATTGATTGACTCACTGGGTTAGATCGTTTGTATCAGGATATTTAGTTTTTCTTGCATCCCACTTCAACAATTATACTGCTGGTGATTCGGCTCTCAGGATAAAGGTTTTATGCAAAGCAAGCAAAGAAAAAATAGATCATTGTGCAGTGAACTTACTAGATAGTACATAAGCAAAACAGAGACAAGAGATACACTCACAAACTCCCGGTCTATTAGAAGCATTCAAATAAGCAGATTGCAGTCAGCCGCTGTGGACGAGGTTTCCCATAGAGAAACAGCTGCTGTTAACCTTCAGGTGTATTGCAGCACTGAATGTCCTAAGCTCCTCCCACGCGTTACATCACTGACACGTGACTTTTTCAAGGACTCACATTTAAAAGTGCCCTCGAGCCGGCACAAAGCTATTCCAGCAGTTAGGGACAGGTGTAGGAACTATTGCATGGTGCATGACGCGTTTTGCATGATGCGTTTCGCATCATAGTATGCGTCATCAGGAAGCGTAGAAGCGCATACTATGATGTGAAACGCGTAGAGGCTGCTGGGAGATTTTTTGCTCACATGATCGGATACGGCCGTGGCTGGTGAGGACGCGAACGGGAACGAGGGGTGGAACGCAAGCGGAACACGGAGGTCACATACTTCACACAGGCGAACCATGCAATAGTTCCTACACCCGTCCCTAACTGCTGGAATAGCTTTGTGCCGGCTCGAGGGCACTTTTAAATGTGAGTGCACATTTCTTCTTTGGATTTTATACAATAAATAGTTTTAAACGCATTGCGCGATGATCGTTTTGTTCATATATTTTTATATGAGGAATACAAAAGTCCAAGTATAGCCGTTGAAGAGGGTTACTAAGGTGGAGTGGTTATCCCATGAATGAACCAAAGGTGCATTATGTGAGAAGTATCTGGTGAGTGGCCAATCTTACAGGTGGTGGTGTGTCACACAGTCACTTTATGCATATTGAAGGAACACAGGAGCACGCCAACCACGGCAATTGATAGAAGATTTGGATGTATTTACTTGGGGACTCTGTAACATATATGATATATGTCAGCTAATTTCTGTTTTAATACATGGTTCTGGTTTAATTTTGGTGAATTTTATATGTATATGATTTAATCTATGTCCACATTGTTTAGGTTAGATATATTTTTTCACAATAGAAGGTAGGGTATGTTAATACTGAAAAGAGCGTATACATGGGAGTAGCGCAGTCACACACAATAATTAGCACTTTTAGTCCATTCTTATGAAAGGTTTTTTGAATGCAGCAGCTCTAAAAAGTCATATAATTTGAGAGTTACATTTGTTTTGCGCCGGTGACACACACATATTAGTATATAGCGAATGTATATCATTGGGACAGAGGGGTAGAGAGGCAGGTAGGAGATAAGCCTAAGAAGAACCGAGCACCCCAAGCTTGGGCTTGGATGTTAAAGCGGGCTCAGTAATAACTATTTAAGAGGTTTTCTCCTTTTAACACATGATCTGTTAATATTAGGGCTTATAAAGGTTCACCCATTACTTTGATACTTAGGGTTTAAAAAGACTCAGGTATTGCCACTGCTCAGATAAGGACTGTTACTGGGTAAAACCCCTATGCATGTTCTCTCCTCAGACCCCCCCTGGGCTCTTGGAGAGACTTTGTGGAACCGACACAGGAGCTCATGCTTAGGCTGATTTAAGCTGTATAATCAGCTGTATATGATTAAAAAGAGGGGGTTCTGTAGGTGCTGGTCCTCGTTTCTCCTGGTTATAATCATTTCATGATCTGCAGGATACCCCCTAGGTCTGAACCAAAACACTTAGGTAGGGAGGATGGTCCTGAGGGTTGGAGAGATGAGGGGTAAGGCAACTAAAGATAATAAGAGCGCCACAGCCGCACTGAGCCCAGGTGGGATTCAACGTTATATGTCGGCCGAGTCCAGCATACTGGAAGAATCACAGGGAAGCCCTAGATCAGAAGCATCCATACGCCCAGGAATCAATAGACAGAAAGGAGCAGTAGAGGAGAATAAAGGTAAAACTGCAAGACCAAGGAACAGTGGAAGCCATCAGATGAGCGGTTCTGAGGCCCAGGATGGTCCACACGGGAGAAATGGGGATGAAGAACACTCAGCAGGAAAAAGACCCCCACAGCAGCTTGCACAGGAGGAAGTCCCATACATCAAAGAAATGCTCACCGAGATGCTATTAAAAATTGAGATTTCTCAGAAAAAAGATATCGCAGCTTTAAGAACAGATATCGGGCAAGTGCTTAAAAGGGTGGAGTAGACAGAGGATAGATTAGAAGATCGTGAGCAAAGGCTAGAGGGTATGAGTAAGCAAATAAGAGACCTACAAAAGGGTAACAGAAGTCTTCTATAAAAATTAGAAGCTCAGGAGAATCGCAGCCGACGCAAAAATTTACGAATCAACGGCCTCCCAGAGAAATACGGGAAGGAAGACTTGGCGTCAGTACTACAGCAGCTGCTAAATCCATTATTGGACAGAGAAACAACAGATCCCCTGAAGCTAGACAGAGCCCATAGGATCGCACGATACCCCCGAAACGCATCAGAGCGCCAGAGGGATGTGATAATAAAGTTCCATTATGAGGAAGAAAAAGATAAAATTATGGGAAAACTGCGACAGCGGCCAGGCTTAAGCTTTGAAGGGGCAGAACTACAGGTATACTCAGACCTGTCAGCAGAGACCCTTGCAAGAAGGAGGCTGTTGAAACCTCTGACAGGCCTATTGAAATCGACAGAGATATTTTATCAATGGGGGTTCCCAGCCTGTTTGATTGGAAAAAGGAATGGACTAACAGCAGCGTTAAGATTCCCAGAGGACCTAGAGGACTTTTGTCACAAGTTGGATATTGTTCCCCCGCCTATCCCTGGTTGGGGAGTCGAAGAGAGTGTAGCATCAACACGAAACATAATAGGACGGAGGGTTGGAGGGGGCACAACAGACAATTTAAGCTAGTATTAATGTTACATAACCGGGAGAAGTAGTATAGTGCTAACATGAGCTGGGTGGGGTGGGGGGGAGGGGGGTACTAGGGTGGACCGGGGGGCATCTGTGACATGAGCCCATTAGGGAATATGGGTGCAGGGTGGCATCAGATAGAGGGAGACCACCCGGCCCATATAATGAACAGAGGGGTCTGCCCAGCCATCACAGGTGAATTGTTCCAGACCTGGGGGGAGGGGGGTTGGAGGGATGGGGGGCAGGGAGGGATGGGGGGATGGGGGGCAGGGAGGGAGGGTTGGGATGGGGGGATGGGGGGGCAGGGAGGGAGGGTTGGGATTGGGGTGGTTTTTTTTGTCCCTTCCTCTCTCTCTATCTCTCCTGGTGTGCCTCATGGGATTGACCAGACGCTACTATCTTAGGTGAAATATGGGAGTAGTAAACTTTGTTACGTATAATGTAAGGGGATTGAATACAGAAAAAAAAAGGTATAAAATCAACCAGGAGCTGCAGTTTTTGGGAGCAAATGTGGTGTTTTGCAGGAAACTTATATTACGCACTCTGGAAGGGGACTGGCATCACATTTGTTCCCAAAGTGGATCTATTGGGACGCGGGATCAGTACATTTGGGGGGAGTGGCTATTGGGTTCGATAGAACAATGATGTTTGCAGAAGAGGAGTGACTGGCCGACCCAGGGGGCAGGTTTCTTTTTGTGAAGAGGAAACTGTTCGATACTTGGATCACAGTCGCGAATATCTACTCTCCTAATAGAAACCCGGAAAATTTTTTGAGGAAAGTTTTGACGAAGCTCAATACCTTTAAAAAAGGCAAACTAATAGTGGCAGGGGACTTTAATTGGACCCCGAGATGGATACATCAAGGGGCAGGATAAAACCTGGTACACAAGGCGAGACACCCAAAAAAATGCTAATGCGCCTTCAGTTAATGGACGCGTGAAGGATAAGTCATCCAAAGGAGCGTGACTACACTTTTTATTCCTTTGCGCATAGATCATTCTCGAGGATAGATTATATTTTAATAGAACATCAGTTGGTTCCTTATTTGAAGGCGGCAGAAATCAAAGCAATCACCCTGTCCGATCAGGCACCGGTGAAAATCCAGGTAGAGATCGCTGGTGTGGTCCGGCCTAGGATGAATTGGAAACTCAACGACTCTCTTATCCAAGACCCGGACTCAGCCGGGAAAATAGAGCAGGAATTAAAGAGCTATTTTGAGATAAATGATACAGAGGATATATCCAGGGCCACCTTTGGGAAGCGCACAAGACCTATATGAGAGGGATTTTGATTGCCATTGGAGCGGGAAAGAAAAAAGAAAGGGGAGAAAAGTTGAAACGTTTATACAGGGAGATCCAGGAATTAGAACAGAGTACAAGACCCAGGGGGTTCCCAGAAAAGCAAGAGCTAATAGGGAAAAGAAGAGATCTGGATGAGTTATTGGATGGGGAAAGGAAGTGTGCTTTCTATACGATAAATAGAGATATGTACCAAGAGGGTAATAAATCAGGAAAGTGGATGGCAAGAAGGATCAAGGAAAAAAAGAACAGGACCTTTATACCTAAAATGAGAGATGAAGAGGGGAACTTAGAATTTTCTTCCCCTAAAAAATATTCCACTCCTACTATAGTGCCCTGTATAAGGTAGGTCGGAAAGAAGAGACGAGTGAAAACAAGAAGGAAAGGATAAGGGAGTACCTGCGGGGACTAGACCTTCCCAGGGAAGAAAGGGAAGAGGTCAAGCGCCTCGAAACCCCTATATCCCAGGAGGAAGTAGAAAAAGCGATAAGGAACACTGCCCTGGGAAAGAGCCCGGGCCCCGGCGGAAACTCCATAGCATACTATAAAAAAAATTCTGAAATCTTAGTACCCAAATTGTACAACTATCTGAATGCCCTGGGGGAGAGTGAAGAGTCCCGAGAAGAGTCCCTGCTAGCTTATATTACCCTTATTTTGAAAGAAGGAAAGGACCCAGTATCCCCCGGAAGCTACAGACCAATCTCACTATTAAACGTAGATACAAAAATCTTTGCTAAAATACTTGCAGATAGGTTGAAAGTTGGTTTGAAACAGTGGATACATAATGACCATGTGGGATTCGTCCCTGGAAGGGAGGGGAGGGACAACTCTCTGAAAACAATTTTTCTAATGCAGGAAGCGGTTAGGAGCGAAATCCCAGCGGCCTTATTGTCAATCGATGCCGAAAAGGCTTTCGATAGAGTGGATTGGGGATTTATGGTTGAAACTTTGAAGCACCTAGGAATCGGGGAGAGGATGATGAGATGGATCCTGTCGCTGTACAGGCATCCCAAGGCCAGAATTAGAGTACGTAAATGGAACCCTGTCTTCTCCCCTTGAATTATTTAATGGGACAAGACAGGGTTGCCCTCTTTCCCCGATTTTGTTTGTTATACCCTTGGAGCCACTTCTAGCGGCGTTCCGTAAGAACGTAGACATTAAGGGAATAAGGGTGGGAGCAGGGGAGCATAAAGTAGCAGCATTTGCCGATGACTTACTGTGTTATATTACTTGCCCTAGAACAACAATCCCCATGGCACTCAAGGAATTTGAACACTATGGAAGATTAACAAACTTTAAAATAAATATGAGTAAGTCTGAGCTCCTAAATATATCAATCCCTAAGCGGGAGCAGAAAGCAATTCATCTGGACTCCCATTCGTATGGTGTGAGAAGAAATTAGAATATCTAGGTATAAAATTGGTACCAACACTGGGGAACTTGTTTGCTGCTAATTTTATTCCCTTACTTAATAAAATCAAAGATCTACTAGGTAGGATGAGATATAGAGCTCTGTCGTGGAGTGGCAGGATAAACACGATAAAAATGTTTGTGCTGCCCATGTTAATATATACCTTCCAAATGATCCCAATAGCTCTCCCTTCTACTTTTTTTAATAAATTACAGTCTATAATTTTAAGGTTTATTTGGGCACGTAGGTGCCCTAGGATAACATATGACACTTTGGTGAAGGACAAAAAACAGGGGGGGCTGGGAGCACCGGAATTTAAAAAGTATTATCAAGCTATTGTTATCTCTAGGATCACTGATTGGTTAAATAGTAAGCAGGAGAAAAGCTGGGTGAACATAGAAATAGCACTGAGTGGGGTGGACATAGAAAAATTTATATGGATTCCTCCACAATTTAGGGAGTTGGGAAACAGAGTTAATTTCCTGAACACATTTAGAATTTGGGATGGGGTAAGCAAGAGATTTCACTGGGAATATAACTCGCCACTGATATCACTATTGAACACTGATTATTTTCTACCAGGGAAGGAGGAGCACTTATACTTCACGAGATGGGCAAAAAAAGATGCAATACAACTACAGGATGTGATGAGGGGAAACAGATTATACACTTATACTGAAATTACATGGGCATGGGGGAACAAACCATTGGATAAATGGAGGTACGCTCAGATACAGCACTTTGCACGGTCACTACCACAACCGCTGAGAGGAAGAGACCAGTTAAGAGCCATAGAAAAGTTATTAAGCACCCTCACTAGTGTGAAAGGTAGCATATCTAAATTGTATAGAGTACTAAGGGGGGAAGCGAGCAAAGGGCACCCTATTTTTCTGGAGAAGTGGGAAAGAGAAATAGGATACCTAAAAGATGAGGCACATAGATGTAAGATACTAAGGATGGTATATCTAACGGCAAGAGATTCTCGAACATACGAAATGGCCACAAGGCGATAGCGAGGTGGCATAGGACGCCCCAGAGGGTGCATGAGTACGATGCTGAGACCCCCCCAACCTGCTGGAGAGGGTGTGGAACAATTGGTACTCTTGCGCATCTTTGGTGGGAGTGCCCAAAAATACAGGTGTACTGGGAGGGAATTCTGGGTGAAATACAGCAAATAACGGGGGAGCAGGTTAATAAGAACCCATGGACGTGTCTGTTTCATGATACGGAGAAAGAGATACCCCAGTATAGTAAATCAGTAGTCCCATTTCTCTTAAATGCGGCTAAAGCATTGATCCCGCGCCACTGGAAGGAGGTGGAAGCCCCAAGGTTAAGGGAGTGGATAATAAGGGTGGAATGGGCAAGAGGAATGGAAGAATCAATTCACTTGATGGAGGGCCTACGAGAAAAATACCATAGGACTTGGGCGAAATGGCTAGAGTATAGGAATACAGAGAGATCTATGATAATTATGGATTCTTGAGGTTTGGGGGAGAGAGAGGGAGAGGGGGGATGGGGAGAGGGGGGATGGGGGGAGGGCGGGAGGGGTTATTTCCCCCCCCTTTTTTTTGGGGGGGGGGGGAATAAATATATATGTGTATCCTTGGCAGATTAAAAAAAAAAGTAAAACAATTTTGGAAAGTTTTTTATTAATAAGAAAAATGGAAAATCTGAAAATGAAATTTCTTATGCCACAATGATGAGAAAATGAGAGGGGGCACATAATAATGACCCAGCTGAGTGAAAGTCTCTCTTAAATCCTGCTGATGTGGTAATAAAAAAGAAAAAAAAAAACCATCAAAATATTGTGAACATGGCTACAGATGGATGTGAAACAGCAGTAATATAAATGCAGTTTTTCGAAAAGATATTTGAGCAGTCAGTCTGTGTTCAGTTTAAGTTAGATAAGAGTAACAGGATATAAATGCAGTTTTCCAAAAAGATATTTGAGCAGTCAGTCATTGTTCAGTTTAAGGTAGATATGAGTAACAGGATATAAATGCAGTTTACCTGTGAAGAGAGAGAGCGAGAAAAGATGATCAGATGATGGTCAGGTGATGATGATCACATGATGCAAGATGAGGATGCAAGAGCAGAAGTGCCACTTATTTAAAGGACCACACTTTTTTGGAAGAACCCCTGCATGTGCCACCCCTGCATGCACTTCCTCATGAAGAAGGCCCTGTTTTATATTGTGATGGTTGTGGATGGAATATGGCTATTAATCAATCAGGAGGTAATATTAGGCTTAAAGTTAGCACAGCAAACTTTTCACACCACAATCAAACTGCAGTAGGACCATAAGGCCAAGATTGTAAAGATAAGGGAACCCATATATTTAGGTAAGACTTAAAAACAAAATAAACATCAAAATATTATGAACATGGCTATAGATGGATGTGAAACAGCAGTAATATAAATAATTTACCGAAAAGCTATTTGAGCAGTCGGTCTGAGTTCAGTTTAAGGTAGTTGAGAGTAAGGCCCCTTTCACACTGGGGCAGTTTGCAGGCGTTATTGCACTAAAAATAGCGCCTGCAAACCGAACCAAAATTGCTGCTGCTGTTTCTTCAGTGTGAAAGCCCGAGGGCTTTCACACTGAAGCGGTGCGCTGGCAGGAGAGAAAAAAAACTCCTGCAAACACCATCTTTGGAGTGGTGAAGGAGCGGTGTAATCACCACTCCTAAACCGCTCCTGCCCATTGAAATCAATGGGGCAGCGCAGCTATACCGCGGCTATACCGCCGATATAGTGGCGCTATGCGAGTGGTTTTAACCTTTTTTCAAACCGCACCGCTAGCGGCCGAATACCGCCGCTAAAACAACGGTAAAGCGATGCTAAAAATAGCGCCGTTTTACCGCCGACGCCCCCACCGCCCCAGTGTGAAAGGGGCCTTACAGGATATAAATGCAGTTTACCAAAAAGATATTTAAGCAGTCAGTCTGTGTTCAGTTTAAGGTAGATGAGAGTAACAGGATATAAATGCAGTTTACCTGTGAAGAGAGATAGAGGGAAAAGATGATCAGATGATGGTCAGGTGATGATGATCAGATGATGCAAGATGAGGATGCAAAAGCAGAAGTGCCATTTTATATGGACTATTCAATTAGAGTGAATGAACACCTAATAAAAAAGACTTATCTTTTAAAAAAGTTGTCTAGTCAGACAAGTGAAAGCGTCACCAGTGATCAGTTCTAGATGGATGTGACAAAAAATTCAAAGCAAGTCTATCATTTATGAATGAACCTCTTGTGATTTTACATTTTAAGGTAGGTTAGTGGTGTTTGAGGTCACTGAAGCTTCCAACCTAAATTACATTTTCTGCTTTTAAGTTTAAGTTTAGAAATAACATGACATGACTCAAAATTATATATATATATATATATATATATATATAAAGTTTTCATGTTGTGCATGCATTAAGAACTTTCTTGTTTTATCAGTTCTGATCTTTCAAAATCCCATCAATAAGTTAATTCAAGTTAACAAGAATTAATATTCCATTAATAAGTTAATTTAAGTTAACAAGAATCATTCATTTGAAAGAAGAAGGCTGACATCTGAAGCCAAATAAATCAAACCGGGGGCTATATTTTTGTAAACGTATTTATTTCATGCAAGTTCATTTCCAAGTTTTTTTACTCCTTATGGAAACTGTATGTTTCATATTTCAGTATATCTACTAAAAAAAGAAGGACATAGAAGAACTGAAGTGCAGGTTCTGCTGAAAGTAAATCTGTAATAAATCTGGGAAATTCAGCTTAAGCATACAATGAAAAATGTGAAATGTAAGATATCTAAATGTCAGCAGATTAAGCTTGGACTCCTCTTCCACCACAAAGTTTCTCAAATAGGCATTGAAGCTACCTGGCGTATTAAAATTTGCCAAAAAAAAAAAATAGTTAAAACATATTACGGTTGAATATCTCTGGATCTACTGATCATTTTGGTACATATTTTGCAAAGGCGACCTCTGCTTGTGCATTTATCATCTGATGCTCAGTATGAGTTGCATGCGTTTGAGAGGTTAACTTTATTGATAATATTTAAAGAGTCCATCAGTTCAAATGTGTTTTTATTCAATTTTAGTTTTAACTTGTAAAAAACAGAACAATAATCACAAGTTAGGAATTCAAACAAATTGGAGTAGGGAGGAAAAAATTAGATTGGGGGAAAGGAGAAGTGAAAAAGAACATGGTAGAGCACTATACGATATATTCCTAAATGAGATTATAGTTAATCATTGATAGGGTCACTTCCTTTTTACAGAGGCCACGGTGGTTGGGGGCAGATAGGACAGGCCTTTTATGTAGGATTCTATAGGAGCTCAATGATTAGTGACCTGTCAAAGCCTTGAAAGAGTTAGATTTCCTGTCCAACCATTACAAGTTTCATCAGGGCAATTCCTGTAGGCTGGTGTCAGGGTCTTCATGGGAATGATGTTTAAGATTTGTGCCCAAGCCACTATATAAGGGAGCATAGCCAATTTTCAATTTCCAATTTCCAAGACACTAGTAAGCAATGTCCTAAGATGGTTTTTTTTGGTCTTTGAAATGAACCCAGGTACCATAAACAGAAGAATCCCTTGAGGGGAGGCCCTAATACCTGAGATACACATATTTTTGTTGATGGAGAAGAGAGTTCTACAAAAGGGTGAGAGTAGGCAACATCCCCCCAGATGTGTATTAAAGCACCTAGCTTGTTGGAGCATCTTCAGCACTGACTGGGGATTGTTGGGTGACTAAACTTGACAGGGGTTTGATACCAGAGGGAGACAGTTTTGAAGCATTTTTCCTGGAAATGTGAAGACTTGGATAATTTGTTGGTGAAAATAAAACACTTTCCCTAGTCATCATCAAAAAAGGCCTGGTCCAGGTATCACGCCTATCAAGATAAGAAAAGAGATCTGATAAACCTATGAAGCCATATGGGAGGGTGTTGTAGTGTCAGAAAATAGAAAATAGGGACTTGATTAGAGTGGGTCAGACAAAGAGTCAGTCAAACTAAAATACAAAGGACTCTATATAAAATAGCTAGACATAATGCTCACAATACATCTCTGAAGTTCAAATATCTATACATAGATCAACATTTTTTCTTTATTCTTTTATGGCATTATTGTGTAAAAAAAATACTTTGTTTAAAAAGATGCCTTATTTCATTTGTAGCTAAACATTGCCCCCCCCAAGAACATTTTTTAAAAAATAAATAAAAATAATATATCTCTTAAAAACCATTCATAATATTAAAGGTATTACCAATTGATAGGCTCAGAGTTTAAACAGTGTGAGAATTTTACATTTTAAATGTAAGTCAAAAACATTACCATGAAGTAATAATGTTTCTGACAATTATTCTGTATTAAACAGCACATATATAATTTATTTTAGAAAGTAATTTGTTCAAGTTGGTAACATCAGGTGCATACAAAAGTCTTGAAAACTGTAGCATTTTCTTGGCAATACTTCAGAAAGGAAGAGTAAGGAATCTGGCAAATTATGCAAAGGTGAAGCCAAAAAAAGTTGTTTTATTTTATTACTCTTTTATTATTGATGTTTAAATGTACTTTTATATTTGTAAACCCTATTCACCATATTACAGACAGTCAGACATATTTAGAGGTAATCACAGAAAATTAATGTGACCGGATATTTACAATATATCACATTTACAATGCAGATGGCAGATGGAATGATAGCACTGCTAGACATTTGCTGAAATACATATTTCCATAACTAGAGGAAGTAAAATACCCTCTTTGGCAGCCCATAACCAAAAAGCCTTTTAGGTAGAAATTAAAAAGTAATACGTAAAGAAAAAAAAAAAGAAAGAATGTGATATGTAAAACAATTTACACTTGCATGAAACTCAATGCCCTTCATATGAAGTCACTCCCTTAAAAATACATCCAGGTATATGAAAATAGTTTTATATGTCATGACTTGTCATAAAGTATGTATTACAGCCTCAAGCTGTAAAAGTAGAGGTCATCAAGACAGCATGATCTGTTCTGTTAGCCTACAAGCCTTATTTCACTAGACAGTTGAAATATATTTACAATATTTAATTATATATGAAAGATTTAGAAATGTGTATTCAATGTTCCAGTTAAAGCAGTATTGAACCCAAAATTAAACATGTAGTATATTGCAGCTTTTCAATGCTTAGATGTGATGGCTGTATTAGTTTTCTTTTTTGCTTTCTTTCTTCTATTTTCATCTGGTGATCCAGCCAATCAGGCTGTTGTTTTTCAGTAGAAAAGCCACAGGGGTGAGACAGGCCATTTAACACTGGCAGTGGTGCTTACAAATGATCAGCATTTATATATTTAAGTAAAGCTTTTTCCCAAAAGGGAAAAAAACAGTTTGCTGTAACTGATTATAAAGTATTAGCTGGTGTTCAGCTTGACTTTGTTACTGTATTTAAATCTGCTAGTATTTCTAACACTCTCCCAGACTGACAATGCAGCTGTCCAAATCTGCCCCCTGTGCTCATTCATCCAGAGTGGTGTCTGTATAATGCAGGAAGTGTGTTACTGGCCAAATCACCAGTTGAAAACGGAGAAGAAAAAAGGCTAAAGAAAGAAAACTAATACAGCCACCATACCTAATAATGGGTAAATTGCAATATATTAAATTTTTGGCTTGGGTTTTAATACTGCTTTAAAGTGTTAGTAAACCCAAAATCGAATTCAATATAAAAGCATCCCTATTAAATTAATCTAACTGGGACCAGCACCTTCATGATTACCTGAGGGACTGTGGCCAGACCAAAAGGCAGGGCCACAAACTGAATATGCTGGTCCTCTATTGCAAAATGTAAGAATTTTTGGTGCACATGAAAAATGGGCATATGGAGATAAGCATCTCTGATGTCTAGTGTCATGAGAAAGTCCCCCTGCTGGAGTGAGGCCACCACTGACTGTATTGTTTCCTTGTGAAAAGACAGCACTTTAAGAAGCTTGTTTAGACTCTTGGGGTTCAGGATTGGCCGCACATCACTGTTCAGCTTTGGGACTGTGAAGAGATTGGAGTAGAAGCCGAGGAATCTTTCAGTCATCAAAACCGACTCGATCATTCCTTCGTAAAAATTCAGTCAAGCATCTGAAATGCAGAAGCTCTTTTTTGTGCATCCACAGGTACATCCAATCTCATAAATCATGGAGGAGGAAACACTTGATACTCCAACCTGTACCTGTGGGAGACTGTGGACAGAAACCAGTTATCTGAGACTGCATTCTGCCAGGCTTCTGCAAAACCCAGCAGCCTTCCTTCCACATGCACAAATAGGGGAGCCCCTTCAGAATGAAGAGTACATAGAATTTGGCTTACCTGACTTAGCTGGCAAGGGCCCTGACTCTGTGCTTTTCTTTTGGGCCCAGCCACCTGGGAGCACCAAAAAGACTGCCTAGACAAGGAGGAACCAGCTGTCGGAGCAACTGACTCCCTAAGGCCCCTTTCACACTGGGGCGGTAGGGGGCGTCGGCAGTAAAACAGCGCTATTTTTAGCGCTGTTTTACTGCGGTATTCGGCCGCTAGCGGTGCGGTTTTAACCCCCCGCTGGCGGACGAAAAAGGGTTAAAAGAACTCGTACAGCGCGGCTATAGCCGCGGTATTGCCACGGTATAGCTGCGCTGTCCCATTGATTTCAATGGGCGGGAGCGGTGAAGGAGCGGTGAATACACCGCTCCTTCACCGCTCCAAAGATGCGGGCTCGCAGGACTTTTTTTACCGTCCTGCCAGCGCACCGCTTCAGTGTGAAAGACCTCGGGCTTTCACACTGAACAAACAGTGGAGGCTGTTTAGGGGCGGTTTGCAGGCGGTGTTTTTAGCGCAATAACGCCTGCAAACCGCCCCAGTGTGAAAGGGGCCTAAAGGTCCTATTTCTTAAGCAGCAAGAGGGAGCTCTTTCCACCAGAGATCTTTTGAATATATATTATCTTAATCCTCCTCGAACAGGCATTCTCCATGAAAGGGAAAACCTGTCAGCAACTTTTTACAGGGCAGTTCCTTGGACCAGCTTTTCAACCACAGAACTCTCTGCATATAAACAGACACCAGAGCAAAACAAGGGCATCTATCACAAAATAGAGAGCCCAGGGCAGCTCTGCTAACCTTCAACAGTGTCTGCCTTCACATGAAATGTGTTCTTTTTTTGCCAACCACTTAACACGATCATTAGTGCTTTGGAAAATGTCAGTGACTGTTACTGCAGGCTGAATAGCAGAGCCTGCCAAGGCAAAGCTATTGGCATCCCTTCCACCTAGAAGTTAATAATTGCATGCCCAGGTATAAAATGCAGCACCTGCTGTGTCCCCAGCCTGCCAGTCCAGCCTCCTGCACCCTCATACAGCCTAGCATAAAAGCTGGCTTCTTTTCTTTAAGTAAGATGACCACCGGTACAGCCACCTATGATGCACTTCCGGCCCAACTGCTCATGTGCACCACTTTTAGTACATGCGCATGCACCAAAATCACACAGGGAGCCCACAGCAAAGTTTTATTTAAAAAAAAGATGCACTACCCAGCTCAGGAAGCACCTATAACAGACCCCACAAAACAAATGGTCAAAAACAAGAGATCGCAGTCTATCACAGGAACACAGCACTCCACTGCTCCTAGCAGTTACTTAAGAACATACCTGCCAGCAGCAAAGTGAATACTTCAAGGGCCAGATTCACCACTCTTCCAGCCGCAGGATCCTTTAAACCAGGACCCAATTTTCACTCATCACAGCAGGTTCTGTCGACCTTCAGGGACATGGTCCCCCTACAACTCTGGGTCCACAACACTGGACATTTATAGAACTCTGCTGGAAAATGCCTTACTTAGTACATACTAGGCAGGGTCCCATACATGCAGGGTCCAGTAAATGCAGGGTCCAGCTCCATTTTACAAACTTCCTCTAATACAGCTTTTCTGTGTGTCTCAGGAATGCAATAGGATTCCATTAGGCTTGTTAATGTCATGCTCAATCACACTTGTTAGACCTGACAGCCCTGAAAAGCTTTCCCTTTTCAACTATAAAATATCTTTTACCTGTTGAGTTTGTGGTTTGGAAATGGTGGCAGCAACTGGGACTAGGTCCACTCCTACAGGGGGCCCCAAACTAACCTCAGCTAGGGCAGCTAGTTTTCCGCTTCCCAGGCTGGTGTGCTTTATAGTTTACATCACTGATCTTTTCTACCACCTCATATGGTCCCTGCCACATGACTAAGAACTTACTCTCTTAGGTGGGTGTAAGCACAGCTACCCGTTCCCCAACCTGAAACTGTCCAAATTTGGTGGACCAGTTGTAAACCCTTCTCTGTGCTTCTTGTGTGCTCTGTGAATGCTCCTAGATCAAAGGCCTAGAGCTTAGCCATTTTCTTTCTCATCTGGGTGATATTCTACACAGCAATCTTTTGTGGAGAAGATTCACTTTCCCAGGTTTCTTTTACCAGGTAAAGAAACCCTTGTGGTCTTCGCCCATACACAAACTCAAATGGAGAAAACGGTAGATGCTTTAGGTATCTCTCTGATGACAAACATATGCACTGTCAGTTAACAGTCCTAATCGTTTCTATCTTTTGTATGACCCTTTTGAGCATAGATTTTAGTGTTTTATTGAACCTTTTGACCAGTCCATCTGTCTGCAAGTGATAGACAGAAGTACACAATTGTTTAATCTGAAATAACTTGCATTAGTCTACCATTACCTTTAACATGAACAAAGTGCCCTGGCCAATCAAGATCTCTTTAGGGAACCCAGTTATTGAGAACATATTAACTAACTCTAGAGTAGTTGCTTTGGAGGAGGTTTTCCTCAGAGGAACCGCCTGTGGATACCTTGTTGCAAAACTGAGTACCCCTAGAATGTATTAGTGTTCCGGAGCTAATTTTACCAGGGGGCTCATCAGATCAATTGCAATATGCTTGTACCTCCATAATAGGCAGAGGCCCCAAGGGGTTCCTAATATGTCACACTAAAGCAGTTAGTTGACAAGCCACAATACATTTTTACTTCAGCAGTGATCCCTGGCCAGTAGAACCTGGAGTGGAGTTGATTCATCCAGATGTCGCATTCAAACCACTCCTCCATTAGATACAGATGGGCAGAAAAGACAATCTGGGCGTAGAAAGAGCCCCTCCATATGGTCCCACAATCCATAGGTCCCTCCTGCAAGGGACCTAGATATGGCCCAGTGACATCACCAGCACAGCATGTTCTGATCCTTCGTGCTGGAGTCATGCTCTGGATCACTGGAGTCATCGCTCCCTGGTTCTCCTGAGTGCTGGTCCCAGGGAGTATAGCTGGCTTTTCCCTCAGCACTAAAATAGCATGTTTAATGTGCAAAGTAATGCACTTACATAAAGACAGAAAGGCATATTTCTGCCTTTAAGTAAGTGCATTACTTTGTGCATTAAACATGCTATTTTAATACTACTCTTAGGTGCGCCTCCCTCCTTTCCTCTTTTTGCATTCTCTCAGAGTTCTCTGGATACAGTCTGGGGATGGCTGGCACCTGAACTATTTGTTATACATCCAAGTTGCCATGGACTACTCCTACCATACTAAGGATTAGTATACAGTGCCTTGCAAAAGTATTCACCCCCTTGGCATTTTTCATGTTTTGTTGCCAACCTGGAATTACCATGGATTGTTGGGACTGACATCAACCTTAGGAGACTGCATATGGTTCTGGCCTCAACTGACTTTCTCACCCTGTTCGACGCAGTGGCCTCCCTTGATGCTGAGAAAGCATTTGATTTGGCAGAATGGAACTATCTATGGAAGGTACTGCATCGCTTTGGTTTTGGCCCTAAATTAATTTCTTTGGGTGCAGGCCCCATACAGTTCTCCGATGGCCAGAGTGAGTACTGGGTCAACTCTTCCCTCATCCTTTCACCTACATAGAAGCATGAGACAGAGTTGTCCCTTGTCTCCAGCCCTTTTTGCGTTGGCAATTGTGCAACAGTCTGTGGAATAACTACAGGTCCCTTACAGGAAAAGATATCCCTATATGTTGACGATACTCTTCTATATTTAAGAAGTGAAACAGATTCCCTGGGGCGGCCTTGTCCATTATTGATACCTATGGTTGGTATTCTTGCATTTGCATTAATTGGAGAAAGTCTGTCCTGTTCCCAGTTCACCCTATGGCTGCCTCGGTGACAACCAATATCCCGTTGCAGAGAGTTTCTCAATTTAAATATTTGGGTGTCATAATCCACAGAGAGCTATCAAAATATACCACTCTCAGCCTGACTCCGGTGGTCTCTTCCCTGTCTCAGACATGCGCTTCTTGGAAAACGTTACCCCTTACCCTAGTTGGTAGGGTCAATCTGATTAAAATGTCTATTCTCCCCAAATTTCTGTATCTTTTTAGGCAAACCCCGATTCCTATACCAAATACTTTTTTCAACAAATTGTATAGTATAATTACTTCATTCATTTGGAATGGTGGCACTCCCAGAATAGCAAAAATTACACTACAGCTTCCTGCTTCTTTGGCAGGCCTTGCCTTGCCCTGTTTTATTAAATATTATTGGGCTGCAGTCCTGGCTATGGTCCATTGGTGGCTCTCGGAGGAACCAGCCAATCCTGCTGCCATGTTGGAGGCAGCGTTGCTGGGCTCCTATGCCTAACCCCTGCATTACCTCCTTATTGTGCACTACTTTAAAGGTGTGGGGTGGACCAGGCTAAGGTGGAGAAATCCGGTATATGGTCCCCACACAACCCACTTTGGGGTAACCCACGACTACCTCATTTTGAATCTATCCCTGACCCTGTAGTGTGGGCTCGATTTGGAATAAAAACCTTGGAAGATGTGGTGTCTAATGGTAGACTATTTAGCTGTGGTGACCTAAAACATGCACACGATCTCCCTAACCACATGCTATTTAGATACCTGCAGTTATGACACGCGTTCGAGGCCCAATTCCCATACGTCATCACACTGGAGGTTCATGCTGTCGAGGCCTTATTGGGGGCTTCAGAGGAATGTAAACCTTTTTCAGCTCTTTACTCTCTACTGGTAGGGCTAGACACTCCAAAAGTTTCTCAGCTGCTCTCGGCGTGGCAATCAGATATTCCTGCGTTGGCTGATGATGACTGGGAGGATGGTATCCAACAGTACATTTCCCTAATGATCTCATCTAGAGAAAAATTCACTCAAGTGACGTTCTTGCATCGGGTATATTACTCTCCAGAACGGTTGTCCAGAATATATCCCAATAGAAGACCGGCTTGCCATAGATGTAACACGGAGGAAGGCTCCTTTTTCCATGTGGTGTGGTCATGCCCGCAGCTACAGATCTTCTGGAGGGGAGTAGTGGACATTCTAAACTTCATAGGCAAGCTAAGAATCCCCTGTGACCCAATACCTTTGCTACTAGGTATCTGTGATACATTAGAGGCCCCCAAACTAAAAGATTATTTGTATTTTATGCAGCCTTCTATGATAGAAAAGCAATTCTGCTGCAATGGAACAAGCCCCTCCCCCCGATGGTCCATCAGTGCAAACACTTGTGGATGTGGCACTGCTCCTATAAAAGTTGACATATATGGGATGTAACTGCCCAAAAAAGTTTGATAAACTCTGGGCAGCCTGGGTCCGAGAGCAGCGGCTACCTCAGGATTAGGGTTCAGAATGCAGTAATAATGATGGCACATCTTTATGTTATAAATAAAAACTATTGATGGTATATGATATGGTATGATATATGAATGCATTACTGCCCGGAGATTGTCACCTCCAATGGTCTGGAGGTGGAGCCTCCTCTACCCCCTCCCCCCCAGGTTTAATGTGTTATTTCCCCTTCCTTTTTTGTATTTCTGGTCCTGTTTCAGTGCATCCTGTTGTTAGATTTCCTTTCAGCTCGCTTGGATAACACTATGATCAGTAGTTATTGATTTGAACTGCTCTCTATTGATAATCTGTGTATGGCTGATGAGATTGTACCACTGCTTCTATTTGTTTGTTTTGAAATCTAAATAAACTTTATGTTAAAAAAAGAAGCTGTGCCTCTGCATCGGCTCTATTTATTATCAAGTCACTTATGTCACTGGCAGCGCACACCTTCCTGAACAGGACTATTAAGGACTGACAGCATGAGGAAGGTAGGGCAGGAACAGTGAGGCTTGCTAGTGTGCACTTTTCATTTGATGCCCTCTTGATTTTCAGAATGGCGCATAATAGCAGGGTAGGGCACAGAGCAGTGCACATATGCCAACTTTCACCATCAGTAAGACCCACAGACAGATTGACAGAGGAGATCAGCAGCGGTCACCCACAGCACTCCACTAATATCTTAATATGGTTGACTGACAATATGGCTATACATAAATATGCAACATCATCAGCCAGGGTCAGACAATGGAAAAAAGAAGTAAGAACAGCAGGTGACATGCTGCATGTAGTCCAGCCCACTGACCCTGGCCATAAAGAGCATTTTTGAAATGTAGTTTGATGTGTTTTATTGATTACTTAATTGAGAGTTTTTGTGCCCAGCCTAAATCCAAGGAGGAAGCATTAGGGTTCACCGACACTAAACATAAAGGGGTTGATTTACTAAAACTGGAGAGTGCACAATCTGGCGCAGCTGTGCATGGTAGCCAATCATCTTCTCACTTCAGCTTGTTCAATTAAGCTTTCACAAAAAAAATGGAAGCTGTTTTCTATGCAGAGCTGCACCAAATTGTGCATACTCCAGTTTTAGTAAATCAACCCCTCTGTTTTTTTGACACAGTATGTAGTACAAAGTAGTCTTGCACATTCCAAAACCTTTACTATAAGTACAAAGATCAAATAAAAATCTTTCTAAGAAGCAAACTAAAAAATAACCATAAAGTACTTACAAGGCAGCTATCAATAGAGGACAGAAGTATGCCTTTTTATTTGTGTGCTAGTGAAAAATAGAGAGACAGAGAGAAATAGCAAAAATATTTATTAAGTTGCACTGTTCCATAACATTTCAAAAGAATTATTGAATCACCTTAGTGTACAACTTTTACAAATAATGGATTAGATTAATTGTGACACTTCACCATTTTTATGATAACTTTAAAGGTCGCTGATGCAATTTTTACATTTTATAATCAAGATAAATAGGTTTAAAAGTGGTATGCATCAATGTACCTTATTTATTTCTCTTACATTGTGACATAAAGAAGCTGCTTACATTAATGTATAATATGTGTGACTATTGTCATATAAAAAAAATATACTATAACATTTATTTCAGGATAAAAAAAACTGCCATTTCTCCCTCTCACATTGTGGCCTAACTAAATTACTTACATGGTCTCCAGCCACTGTACAATATGTATGCCCATAATATTTAAAATGATATATTCTAATGTGTATTTAAGATTAAAACTGCCTCATCTCTGCCTCTTATGTTGCTACCTAATCAAATTGCCAATCCACGTTCCAGGAACTATGCAATATTTGTAGCCATTGTCTCGGAAATAATCCACTATCATTTTTATTTCAGCATATAACTTGTCTTGTCACTCCCTTTTACACTGTGGACTTACCAAGCAGTTTGCATGCTGTTTAGCCACTGTAAAATGTTTGGGACTACTGTCTCTGAAAAAAAACACTAATTTTTAATTAAGAGTAAAATCTGCCTCGTGCTTTCCTTTTATACCAAGGCCTAACCAAGCTTCTTACATATTCTCCAACCACTGTACAATATGTAAAAGTCTTAATAAAGGTGTTTCAAGATACAACCAGCCTCAGACATTGTGGCCCAACCAAGCTTCCTATTGCTCTGCAGTCACTGTACAAAGGGAGTGGCTCTTGTCTCTGTAATAATACACTAAAGTTTTTAGAAGCTTACATACTGTCCAGTGACTTTATGATATTTGTGGACACTGTCGATTAAATAATGCATTAAAATTTTTATCTCAGGATACAACCTGCCTTGTCACTTCCTTCTACATTGCAGCCTAAGGAATCATGTTACATACATTATCCAGCCACTGTATAATATGTTTGGCTATTATCTTTGGAATAATACAGTCTATTTTTGCTTAAGAATAAAATCTACCTGGTTTCTCCCTCTTATATTGTGGCATTACCAAGTTGCTTATATACTCTCAAATTACTTTGCAATATGTGTGACTATTTTCTCTGAAATAAAACACTGTAACGTCTATTTTAGGTTCAAATCTGTCTTGTCTCACCTGCTTACATTCTTGTCTAATTAACATCTTTTAATGTATTGTCCAGCATCTGTACAATATTTGTAGCTTTTGTCTCTAAAATACAACACTTTTAATTTTTATTTCAGCATACAACCTACCCAACCTGCCTTGTCACTCTCTCTCTCAGCCATTGCAGCCTAAAAAAAATTGCTTACGTACTGTCCAGGGAATGCAAAATATTTGTGGCTCTTGTCTCTGAAAAATATACTCTAATATTTATTTCATCATAAAACCTGCTCATCTCTCCCTTTTACATTCTAATGTTTTAACTAAGGGTAAAACCTGCCCAAATTCTTATATTGTGAACTAACCAAGCTGTTTACATACTTGGCTGTCAATGTACAATATGTTTGGCTATTGCCTGTAAAATAATACAGTTACAAGTTTATTTCAGG
This sequence comes from Aquarana catesbeiana, assembly GCF_042186555.1. Lineage (NCBI taxonomy): Eukaryota > Metazoa > Chordata > Amphibia > Anura > Ranidae > Aquarana > Aquarana catesbeiana. The sequence continues at coordinate 321,066,863 of NC_133327.1, read as the reverse complement.
AGAATGTTTGCCTTATTACACCCTCTTACATTATGACCTTACCAAGCTGCTTACCTACTGTCCAGCCACTGTACAATATGTGTGGCTATTTTATCTAAAATTATATTCTCATATTTTAAATTTAACACAAAATCTTGCTGTTTACACAATGTGCAGCTACTGAGCAATATTTATCTCCCAGATAATATACTCTACTTTTTTTATTGTAAGACAAAAGCTGCCTTGTGTCTTTCAATTTTTTTGCCTATTCAAGTGCTTGTGTACTATCCTGACACTGGCCAGTTTTTATTGCTCATGTACCTAAACTCTATATATGGAATATTTTGGGATTAATTGGGTATAAATGGGTGGGAGGGGTTTGGGGAAGGTGTGGTTGTGTTTTGAAGAGCTTTTACATACTCTGTTTTGACATTTTATTGACTTTTTTAAGACAATACAGTGTGGTACTGCAAAAAAAGCTCACAAACTATGAAACTGTTGGTACGAAAGTGAGGGCTCTAATTTTTCCTATGGTTTGTTGTGGCTGCTACTTCCACTGTTCAAATCATACTATTTACCACTGGATAAAAAAATCAGGTGTGGCAGCAGCAAAAACTACCTTAAAAGCTTTTTTTTAAAGGTAATGCATCAGGGTGGGGTGGTGCTGCTTTATTTAAACTAGATAATAATGTAAAAGTTAAAAAAATATATATTTATACACCCAAACTAGGTTTTGCAAGAGGAGGACTTTGAATGGAATGATGAGCTGAAGTGGGTGACTTGTAAAGTGTCAAGCCTTTACTCTTCTATTCCTCATTCTCTAGGCTTACAAACAGTCTCCTTTTTTCTTACTAGATACAGTGGCTATTCCCTTGTCCATCAGGAATTCATTATGATGAGCTTCGACGGGGACTGCTACTTGCAAAAGTGCGAGGCATCCATGGGAACTAAGTTCTCTCGTTCACTTGCCAATCTCTACATAGAATGGTGGGAGAGGCACGGCATTTTTGCACTTGGCAGTGCCTGTCATTCAGATACTTTGTTTTATTGTCGCTATATAGACAACCTACTCTTTATTGTTTCTAATGAAGTTAACTGTTTGGATAATTGGTTGTCTTATCTGAATAACAATGACTTAAATTTGCAGTTTACTGGCTGTTGGGACCCCATATCTGTTGACTCCCTTGATGTATGGCTGAGGGGAGTGGGAAATAAGGTAGTAGCTAGCCTTTTCAGGAAACCATCTGCAGTAAATATGCTCCTATGAGTGAATTCCAGCCACCCCAAACACACACTAAGAAGCATTCCAGTTGGACAATTTCTAAGACAGAAAGGCATTTGTAGTGAGGAGACTGATTATAATTGGGGGGCTTTAGTTATGTTCCAACGCTTTGAGAGCAGATAGTACCCCCAAATCAAAACAAGGGGAGGAAAGTGCACCAGAGATAAGCCACGTCCATAAAACATTGAGGATACAAAATAGGTAGTACTGAAAATTACCAGGGAGGCGGACTTTTTAGGCTAAGAAACATTGGAGAAGATATAGCCGTATAAAAAATATAAATTTATTGAAAAATACAAATATCTAAAAAAACAAAATGACAGTTGTAACATATAGCATCTATGATTATTGTGCAGTGAGCCCTTGTATGTCTTCGCGTTTCGCCGTTAGGCTTCCTCAAGACACGGCCAAGGTTCACAGATGAGACAGAGAAGGAAATATGTCTCTATCTAAAATGAGATATAATATCATTAGACACACACAACTAACACATAAACAAACTGTTAACGATAAAAATCATGCGCTTAACAACTGCAAGCATAGGAAAGAACACCAAGCCGGTGCCTTAAATTGAAATGCAAAAACATGCAAATGGATGGATGAGAAAGTTCAATCAGCAGTTAGAAAGCTGAAATTAAAGCAAATGCAACCAGCGTCAGCAACGAGAATATGCATTTAGGCAGAGAAAACATTGTAGGTTTGTTAGAGAATTAGACTTACTATATTGGATATAGCTAAATATCTCAGCAGGGGCATGTAGATAGTGTTACTAATTATGGGAACAGCCATTAGAGGGAGGAAGGCCAACACCGGATGCATCAATTAGATCCAGGATTTAGTATCAGCAATGCTGAAGGCTCAATATAATCCCATTGCTGCATCTATAAGCTTATAATAACAGATTCAAGCTAAATATAGAACGGTGATAACATGTAGAGATTTTACTGCAGCAATGCTAATAGCATATAGGGAATTTAGTGCAGCAAGAGCCAAGTGATAGCATATAGCTAAGTACTTACATTCAGGATACAAATACTCCAGTGTGCCCCTGGCAGACAGCATTACACTGCACACAGGACTAGCAGCAGCTGACAGATATTTATATCCTTGATCAGTCACAGCTGATCGTGAGACATAGCATCATGTGATTTCAGGATAGCAGGTTGCATTATGGGAATTGTAGGCTGACGGCAAAAGAGCTTTCTGCACATGTGCAGGAAGATATGCCGAAGAAGAGACATCCTATATGTATGCATTATGGGCATTGTAGGAACTAGTGCCTATTTCCATTACTCAACTTTAGATATGTCCCACAATATGCAAATTGTCATCGCTATATAATAAACGCATGAATCTACAAAACTCTGCACAATCATTGTTGTCTTAGTTGTAATTAGCAAAGGTCGGCAGGTGCTAGACAGCAAAAAATCTCTTTAAAAGTATCGTGATCAGTATGCTACCACAAACATGCATATCCGAGGAGCTGCATACTTGGAAGTAGATAAACAGCAGGCAACCAGCTTCAGATATTCCATTGATATCGCTCATAGGTGGATAGGGCATGATACATCATAAAACAGGACAAAGATGCCTATAACACCGTATATGAACAAACTGATACATGTGTAGATCATGCGTGAATTCTCCAAATTACATTCAGTTTATGATTGATGCTTGTTATGCATACATGACATGTATATATATCAATATCTCCATTCAGATCATATACTAAATCTTACAAATGATACAAATACAGACTGAGTCTGTTTACATATGTTACCTTATCTCAATAAAAAAAAAAAAAACAGAAAGGAGAAAAGGGGAGAATGGGGAGGGAGGGATGAAGGAAACAATTAGGGAAGGATACAAGACAGCTGCAAATGAGGCAAATCGCATGGTATAATATCGGTTGACCATCTTAAAGAAAGGGTTTGAAACTGATCATATCATTCATGCCTGGATAGACTGTGGCTCGTAACTTATGTATCCATTGCGTGTCACGCTGGAGTACTTTTTTATCAAAATCACCCCCACGGGGGTCTGCGTAGACAATGTCAAGAGCTGCAAATTTAAACATCACAGGGTCATACATATGCTTGAAGGCTATGTGATAACCCATTGTGGTGTTTAAGAGACCATTTGTAGCGTAGTATACGTGGTCTTTGATTCTTCTCCAGAAGGGCCTGATGGTTTTACCCACATAGAAGGCTCCACATGGACAAAGGATGATGTAAATAACTCCTTGAGTTTGACATGTGATGTGGTGCCATAGGACATGTGTGTGACCATTTGGGAGAGGAACTGAAGGTCCTGTCAGTAGCAAATCGCAAAAGTCACATTTTCCACATTTAAAAAGACCTACAGGGGATGCCATTGCATTAGTGGCTTTGCAATAGTGACTTCGTACTAGACGGTCTTTTATGGATCTTGCTCGCCGAAAAGTAATCTTGGGGCGGGGTCCTATATTTTTACTGATGGTGGGATCAGTAGTTAGAATGTGCCAATGTTTTTGGATAGTTGAACGTATAGTTTGATGTTGGGCGGAATAGGTTGTGATGAACCTAACTACCTCTGAATTAGTTTGTTTTGGTTCTGGGAACAACAGGGCATTTCTCGATTTGGTTATAGCTTTTTTAAATGCCATTTTGAGAGTGGTTTTGGTGTATCCTCTCGCTAAGAGACGCTGATAAAGAAGGTCTGCTTCATATTTAAAGTTAGCATCCGTTGAGCAGTTACGTTTTAAGCATATGTACTGACTAAATAGAATACTCTGGACTAGAGGGCGTGGGTACGCACTGCGCGCGTGTAGTATTGTGTTCCCCACTGTGGGTTTTCGAAAAAATGATGTATTGATTTGACCCTCCTGATTAATTTTGATAGTAATGTCTAAATATGTAATTGTGGAAGGGCTGAACTGCCTGGTGAATTTCAGATTGTAGTCATTCTGACTTAGAACGACCATGAATTCCTCTAGTGCTGCTGGTGGTCCCGCCCATAGTAACAAGATGTCATCTATGTAGCGGAACCACCACAGCACATAGGAAAACAGGTTTGAGTGTCTATCATTGGCAAATAGGTCCTGCTCCCACCCCCCCAGGTACAGGTTCGCATAGGAGGGTGCACAACATGTGGCCATAGTGACCCCCTGTACCTGGAGGAAGTGGGAGCCATCGAAGGAAAAGACGTTTTTAGAAAGAATGTGTGACAGAAGTTGCAAAACAAAGTCATTGAGGTCTAAGAACGTAAGTCCTCTTTCATTTAGAAATCTGGCAACTGTGTTTAGACCTAATTCATGTGGAATAGATGAGTACAAAGTTTACACATCAATAGTTACCAAAAGGCATCCATAGGGAACAGTTAGGCCCTCCAGATTTTTTAACAAATCTGGGGGATCTTTTATATAGGAGGGTAAAGTGGTGACATGGGGTCGTAGGTATTGATCTACAAAAATGCTCGCTCTTTCTGTTTTTGAGCCTATACTTGAGACGATTGGACGTCCAGGTGGTTTTGTAGGGTTTGTAATCGGTTTGTACCAGAGTCGGTTTTTCAAGATGTCCCAACACATGTTTCTGTTTGATAATGTATCCATTAAAACCACATTACCGCCCTTATCTGTTGGCTTTATCACCACATCAGGATTGTTACTTAAATTGGTTAGGGCTGCTTGATGAGCCTCACTCAGATTGGGGTTTGCTGTCTTTCTTAATGGCATAGATTCAATGTCTTTAATATTCTGGACCAAGAAAGTCCATATATTGGAATTAATATGTAAAGACGGAAAGTTGGTAGATTTTTTCTTTATTGCCTCTCCTAGTGACTTGATGTCTTTTAGAAAAAGAGTCGTTTGTATTAGTTGGCCATGAATTACATCCGATTCAAGGGTATCTTGGGTAGCTGGGACAGATTCATTTTCCTCTAGGAGTAAGACCAAGTTTTTTAGGGCTCTGAATTCGGCCACTGAGAAATCTTTTTTTTTTTTTTTTTTTTTTTTACTCCCAAATCAGTTCTACATAGAGCTATGGGGATTGTGGATAAAACCCGCTTGAAAATTTGTTACAGGAAGGCCAACATAATAAAAATAAAAGTAGACAAAAAAAATCCTCTTCACACTATAAAATTCTGTTTTTTCCATTCCATTTAGCACAGAGTTTAATAAAATCCAGAATATTGTCTTAAAGTATCTACTAGTACTGTCGAATGATCAAGTTTATGCTCAAATCCTGGCAAAAGAGGTTATGACTGTATCCCGCAGAGTCCCTACTTTAGGGGCTGCGCTATCTCCCAGTCTTTACACTAGTGGTAAATCATGCTCTCCCTGATTGCAGTTTAAAGGTACGTTTGGGTGCGGATCCAACGGGTGTTCATGTTGTCCTCATATTTTCAAGGGAGACACCATCCATGCCACCAAAACTGATAAAAAATAAAAAATATCATTATTCATTAACTGTAACACTAGATATCTGGTATATATCATTACTTGTAAGTCATGTCAGATTCAGTACGTTGGTCGGACGACCCGCAGGTTGCGCGATCGATTCCATGACCATCTCTACGATATAGAAAAAATATAGAATACTAATGTTTCCAGGCATTGGAATGATAAGCAGTAGCACCATAAATATGTGTCCAATCTGACTATTCAAGCTGTAGAAAAGGTAGTCTTGCCAGTCAAAGGAGGAGACAAATTCAGCATCTTGTGCAAAAGAAAGGTATATTGGATATTTTACTTTAATACCAGGAAGCCAGCTGGCTTGAATTTTGAATGGGATGTTAAGAGATTAGTCTGGAGGAGCTGATATATATATATATACATTAAGATTTCTTAGCATTTTACTTGTGTAGAGTTTTTCTCTGTAGCACAGCACTTTATGAAATCCAGTGGTGATGTGGTGTTTCTGTGGGTTACCGCATTCGAATATACGTATTTTGGATATTTGATTTTGATACTCTTTCATTTTTATTTAATATATTATATTGTATACTTCATTTTTCCATTTTTTTTCTTCTTTTTTTATTTAAGTTATATCCAGTCAATACACAGTCCCACAGCAACACCACAGGGGTTCTGCTCTACCTGTAGATACATGTTTGTATATGTTTTTTTAAGCAAGTTTTCTTTAATATTGTTCATTGATGTAATGTAATCCAAACTGGTAACATTTATGATCATATTTTGTCTATTATGTATTTATTTTCCACTTTTCATTTTTGTCTTTAGGATTTTTTATGCCTGTGACACCACTTTTTGTTATTAAATATTCATCTATGAAAGGCCTCAATTGGTTTGATGAATATATATAATACTTACAAACAATCTGCTAACAGCTAAATCCAATGGACTCTATTCTGTACTCCTACTCTTATGCCCCGTACACACGGTCGGATTTTCCGATGGAAAATGTCCGATCGGAGCGTGTTGTCAGAAATTCCGACCGTGTGTGGGCTCCATCGGACATTTTCCATCGGATTTTCCGACACACAAAGTTGGAGAGCAGGAGATAAAATTTTCCGACAACAAAATCCGATCGCGTCAATTCCGACCGTGTGTGGCCTGTTCCGACGCACAAAGTGCCACGCATGCTCAGAAGAAATTCCAAGACGGAACAGCTCGTTCTGGTAAACTTAGCGTTCGCAATGGATACAGCACTTTCGTCACGCTGCAATGTTCAAAATGGTTTAATACAGCGCACTCTCTTCTTCTTTATAATGTGACAAGAATTAAGTATTTTTGCTGCTCATATTCACACACACTTCTCACAAACTTATTTCGTTACTATTTATCGTGATTCCCTCAATATATTTTGATTTCTCACATCTGACAACATATTTTTGTATATTTTTTATATATTTTTTGGCTTTAATGTAGATTCTTTTTTTTGTGTTTGTATTTTATTTTTTTTTTTTGCGATTTTGAACTCCCGAAAATGTTTGTGTGTGTTTTTTGTGACAAGTTCCCACAACACCATTGATATGTTGTTCTATTTAATCTGTAGGAGATTGTTTGGTGTTGTTGTCCCTTGTTAATTTCACATTTTATGTTAGAAATGTACCTGAATCCTCACCAACAAACTGTCCTTTTTGGATGAAAACACACACAGGAGAGTATAATTTACCTAAAAAATTTTATTAAGGGGTCACAACTAAACAAAGAGGGAGGCAACGCTGGAGAAACTGCAGAAGTGGGCGAAGCCTTGGACCCCCAGGGCAGACATCAATAATTTGAAAGCAAAATTGGTGGCCTGAGGAGTCCTTATCTAAGGGAGGGCAGTCTGGTCCAGAAGTCCCAGAGATCCGGAAAGCAGCAGATGACATCTGTGTCCCCAGGCTGTGGTCATACAAGAGACTGCATCTTCTGTCAGACCAGACTGAACCCAGGGTCATCACTCTCGGTCTTCTTTCCACACCTCCTTCCACGTGGTGGCTGTGGTGGTGGAGTTGTGGCAGCAGGAGGAGGAGGAGGATGGTCCAACTCAACCACGTCGGTCTTGGGTGTTAGTTCCCCACTCACCCCCTTACGTAGGACTTTATAAAGCAGGTCCTCACAGAGCCTGCGTTGACCCTCCTGCATGCCCTGCAGTTTGGCGGCAGCCATGCAGGCAAAGGCCTGCATAGGTAAGGAGTGGGTAAGGCTCTGAGGGACGCAGAAGCCTCCTGGATCAGCCTGAACACTGAATCCTGCACGGGACTTGGAGTGGCCTTCCTGGCTCGTTTATATGGCAGGCGGAGGGGAGGGACCTGAGACTCAGTCAGGCTGCGACTGGTCCCAGGCTTCTCCTGGCTGACACTTAGCCCCGCCTCCTCCTGGCTGCCACTAACCCCCGCCTCCTCCTGACTGCCACATTCCACAACCTCCTCCTGACTGCCACATTCCACAACCTCCTCCTGGCTGAGGTCTTCCTGTGTATGAAAAAGGGACATAGTTTTAGTATTTTCTTAATCAATCACACACAATTTTCACCTCCTGACTGCTGCAAATTGAATGTTAACAAATATAACAGACTATCCTTCTGAGCCCAGCATTTTTCATTCTTGTCCCAATTTTGGGTGCCCACTACTGTCTTTTGATATGTAAAACACTTTTTTTAATCAGCAATTAGTGATCAATAATAACATCTAGTAAACATCATTTATTTATTGACCGGAAATCTGTAGAAGAATACTATACCTGACTCCAGCTGGGCTCCTGGAAGGCCCAGGTTGGACATCAGAAGCCTCAGCTGGGGTGGAAGGAAGAGTGGAAGGAAGAGTGGAGAGGGATTCCCTGACTTCAGTGTGGTCTGACAGAAATCGCAGTCTCTCATAGTACCACAGTCTGGGGACATAAACGTCATCTGCTGCAGCTCCGGATCTCTGGGAATCTGTGACCTTCTTGCGCTCCCTAAGATAAGTGCTCCTCAGGCCACCAATTTTGGCTTTTAAATAAGGGATGGTTGCTGTGGGGACCACCGGCTTCACCAACTCCAGCAGTTTCTCCAGCGCTGCCTGACTCTTCTGTTTGTGATTATAGTGGGAGTGTCTCACTTGCCACAGACAGGGCAGCTCCCTGTGCTTGTCTATGAACAGGGGCAGGAAATTGTGGTCGTTGAACCCATCCATTTTCTCTGCAAGACACAACACAAGACAAACCCTAATGTCAGGCAAAACTCCCCTAATCTTGTTACAATATAGGCTTCCATTTCGAAGCAGTATAGGCACAAGTTTAGATCTTACCCTCGTTATCACGATCAGCGTCTCCGATGCTCCTTCCTCCACTCACAGATCGTACGCAATACGCACATGTGTTACGCTTTATACACACTGCGCATGCGTATAACTCCGCCCGCCCCTGACGTTCTTTCTAGTCTATTCCCTGCCCCTTTTCGTTCGGCGCAGTGGGGGAAGAGCACATGGCGGATAGACAGCAGGTGCGTGCTAATTGTAGCAACGAGGAGGAGGAGGAAAGACCGGAGCCTGAAACGTCCCGATCCAGAAGGAGATTTAAGGACTCAAATATGTCCTTTGGGGAGATGTTGGAGATGGTGGACATCCTGAAGAAGGCCGACTATGATGGAAAGTATGGGCCTTACCCCAACCCCAATATCAGAAAGGCCAAGATCATGGCGAAAGTGGTCAGGAGTCTGCACCGGAATTTCGGGGTACGACGATCGAAAGATCAGCTCAGGAAGCGGTGGTCGGACCTGAAATTACGAGAACATGAGCAGTACATAAAGATCCGGAGAGTGCTGCAAAAAAGTAAGTAGTTGTGCTGTGTTCCTATTCTTTTTGTGTTTATTACGTTCGTGCTGCTCCATGTGCTTTTAGGAACTGTTGTACAGTTTAAAATGGCAACTTTCATGTTCATGGGCACATTATTCGTTCGGATCAAATATTTTTCGTTCCAACTATAAAATACCATTGTTTAGCCCATATGCATTTGGCCACCATTTTGACGCCCTATACTTGTCTTCAAAGAATTGGGTTGGCTCTGTTACTAGAATGAAATGCAAACTAGATTCTGTGTAAGGAGAGGACACTGAGTAGCTGTTTTCACATCTGGACACTGGAGCACTAGTGTGGAACAAAAGAACACCATTTTTATTAGGGGGGCCACACAGGTGCTCCAGTGTATACTATAGGGGGGTCTCCATCTGTGAAGCTTGTACAAAACAGGTAAAGTATTGCAGGTTGACAAAGGACACTAAAAAAGCTACATCTTGGAACTCTGCTAAAATAGACAATTGTACCTCACTTCCAAGCAATGTTTCCTATTTATAGATCTGACATTAAATATCTGTGTGCTAAGTATACCATTTTTGTTTTACATAGGGGATAAAAGACTCGGAGGACACCCCTCATCTGAGGAGACCAGAGCCCCCCCCTCTGGAAGAAGGGGAAATCCCCCCAACACAAGCTGAGCAGGAGGATGAAGACATGGTGGAACTAGTCACCACAACAGGTGAGTGTCTGCAACCACAGGCTCAGATAAGAGATGGATGGCGGCATTTTTTTTAAACCAAATTTATTTTGGGGTTCCTCTCTTTTTAGGTGATCGTGATGTTGTGGATCCAGATCCTTTCACATCTGAAAGTGCCCAGATCCTGATCGGGGAGATCATGGGGTGTAATTTACAATTGGAAATCATCAAGCAAAACATCAATGATGTTATTCCAAAATATAAAAACATCATTGATGTTTTGGGGCGAGTTTAAAACCCCTCCAAATCACTTTCTTCTTTTGTGTGCTACAATGTGCTAAATGTTTTTGTGATTTTTCCCAAAGCCAAATTTGGAGGATGCACACAGTGTGTCAACATGTGCTATCTGCCATCACGGGAGATCAATGGACGCGTTTTGGGGGTGCAACCCCTTCCTCAATAATAAAGTAGCGGTGAGGAAGGGGTTTCTCCCCCAAAACACATCCCTTGATCCCCCGTGATGGCAGCTAGCACATGTTGACATTGGGAAATTTGTGTGCATCTTCCAAATTAGGCTTTTCATGGGGTGATTTCCCCCCATCTGAACGCAATATCAAACACAGTTCCTAAATACTCATGTCTGATATTGCCTTCAAATTCGACCAAATGTGACGTTTGTAAGTTCAAGATTTGTGTCTTTTCTTGTTGGTTTTACACAGGTCTGTTTTCTATAAAATGGACATTTTGATTTTGGATAATGCCACCACAAAAATTGTTATACAACAAACATGTTGGTTTGTTTGAAAAACCTTTGGTAAATGCATATGTGATTGTGCAGGTATTAAAAAGATTGTTAATCAAGAATGTGTGGATTATTGTCTCAACGCTGCAACACTTTTGGGGTGATGTAATTGTTGTTTTATGAGAAAATGGGGGTTATTTCCTAAGGGCAAATCCACTTTGCACTACAAGTGCAGTTTCAGTGCAGTTGCAAGTGCACTTGTAGTGAAATGTGTTTTTGCATTTAGTAAATAACAGCCAACAGTGCTTTGTATAAGGTTACACAATCACCCCATTTTCTGCACTCAAAACATTTCTGTCAGGGTCAGCTAAAACAAACACAAGCAGTAAATGTCCACAAAGAATTTTTTTTTTTTTTTTTTTAGTATAAAAAGGCTTCACAGATTGTCTGGCATATTGATAGCCCCCCTACCCACAAAGAACTCCAGGTAGCGTAACCGGACATCACGGGCACTCAGGGAGGGCAAGCCAGGACGGCCACTTTCAAGCGCCATCAGTGTGGTTTGATGTATCATTCCGGCCTCAGGCCCAACTGAGCCAGCATAGTTGGCCGAATGTTTCCTTAAAAAGTTATGGAGAACACAGCACGCAAGTATAATATGGTTCAGTTTATACTCCGCCATATGGATGGGTGTCATAAATAGGTGGAACCGGCTGGCCAGGATTCCAAATGTGTTCTCCACCACTCTTCGGGCTCTGGCCAGCCGGTAATTAAAAACCCTCTGTTCCGGGGTGAGGGTCTTCATTGGGAATGGCCGCATCAGGTGGTCCCCCAGCGCAAACGCTTCATCAGCAACGAACACAAATGGGAGTCCTTCAACATTGTCCTCTGGAGCTGGCAAGTCCAAGCTGCCATTCTAGAGACGCCTGTAGAACTCCGTCTGGGCGATGACTCCACCATCGGACATCCGGCCATTCTTCCCCACGTCCACATACAAGAAGTCGTAATTAGCCGACACCACCGCCAACATCACTATACTATTGAACCCCTTGTAATTATAATAGTACGACCCCGAGTTGGGTGGTGGGATGATGTGGACGTGTTTCCCATCAATTGCCCCTCCGCAATTAGGAAAGTCCCACCGCTGGGCAAAGTGGGAGGCCACAGTCTGCCATTCCTGAGGCGTGGAGGGAAACTGTTGAGGAAAAAACAATAAACATTACTATTTTTTCACAGAAACATGGCAAGCAGATTAGACACAAACATTATGGGGCAACCTCCAGATAGCATTTAGTAAGGGGAATTTAACAAGGCCAAAGTATAAGGTACACCTATCATATTCCCCCTCCCCCCCCATGGGCCATTTCTAACATTATAGGGGGTGTGTGGAAATCTTGGACAGGTAACCCTCTTCACTTCATTGAGAGATGAATGCCTAAATAATGGGTATTACTTGGAACAGCCCCTCCTTAGTTACACTATTGGCAGCCCACTGGACAGGTAAGAAGTGTCATAATACAAAGATATAAATACACACTGTACACATTTGAGGACATTTGGACATTCTGCTATTACCTGTCAAGATAATAATAGGATGCAAAAACTTTAAACAGTACCATTTGAAAGTATACAGGCAGGCCCTTGCACTACATGTTTTGGGGAATTCATCCATAAATCTGACCAGTAAAGAGGTGGGTAGAGTGTGTATGGGTTTGGCAAAGTCAGCAGATGATTGAGGATAGATAGAGAATTGGGATCAGCTGACTTAGCAGTTGGGGGAGGGAGGGTTACTAAAAATTATTTGGGGACACCACAAAAAAAGCCTCTGCCTGAATTTAAATCAAAAATAACATTTCCAAACATTTTAGGGGGTGTTTGGGGTAAAGCACTACTATGGAGCTGATAAAATACATTGTTAAGTGACTACATGAGGTGAATATAGGGCCAGGAGACACCATGCTGGGGAGGTTAGTGAAGGGCAAATATGTATGAAGGACATAAAATAATAATTACATAAAAATCCAGCATGCATGAGAACAAAGGGGACATTCACAGCTTATTACAATCATGGTAATTAGGGAATGAGGAAAGAAATACAAGATATTATCAAACATTCAATACAATAAAATGTGATATAAAAGGATAAAAATCTTACCTTCATATACTCCTTCTGCAGGACCTGGATGATGGCAGAACAGGTCTCTGGGATGATGATACCCAGAGCCTGGGGGGAGATGCCTGTCGAGAACTTCAAGTCCTGCAGGCTTCTCCCTGTCGCCAAATACCGCAGGGTAGCGACCAACCTCTGCTCCGGAGTGATGGCTTGCCTCATGCAGGTATCCTGCCTGCTGATATAGGGGGTCAGCGAAGCCAGCAAACGGTGAAACACGGGGTCCGTCATCCTGAGAAAGTTCCTGAAATCATCAGGATTGTTCTCACGGATCTCACGGAGCAAAGGCATATGAGAGAACTGGTCACGCTGAAGCAACCAATTCTTGGTCCATGAACTCCTCCCCACCCTGTTCATGGACTGGACTTGTGTCAAGGTCAGGACCCCAACACCAAGCCCCCGCACAGCACGAACTCTACGAGGAGTATGCATACGAAACATGGCTAGAAAACGGTGGGCTGCTCAGAACGAAGTAACAGAACGCACTGAAGAACAGCAAGGCCTGTGAAGAGCGACCTGAAAACCAGTAACGAACGAACAAGAATACAATGACTACCTAAAGTCACGCGGAACTTGCTGCACGCACTGAAGAGCAGATACAAACCCACAAGCACAAACTGAACGGCAGAAAACGATCTGAAAGCCACGAGTCTGAAAAAGCGCGAATCGTCTCTCACCAAACTTTTACTAACACGAGATTAGCAAAAGGAGCCCAAAGGGTGCCGCGCTTGGTTCTGAACCAGCCTTTTCTAGTCTCGTCGTACGTGGTGTACGTCACCGCGTGGTTGGCGATCGGAAATTCCGACAACTTTGTGCGACCGTGTGTAGACAAAAAAAGTTTGAGCCAACATCCGTTGGAAAAAATCCTAGGATTTTGTTGTCGGAATGTCCGAACAAAGTCCGACCGTGTGTACGCCCTATTAGACTTCTCTGCTGCCTTTGACACGGTGGACCACCCCCTCCTCAAAAAAAAAAACTCCACGCCTTTGGTCTCCATGACTGTACTCTTCGCTGGTTCTCATCCTATTTATCCAACCGCACTTTTAGTGCCACTTACAATTCTACTGCTTCCTATCCCTTTTTCTGTTAGGGTCCCCCAAGGTTCTGTTCTTGGACTTCTCCTATTCTCCATCTACACCTCCTCCCTGGGTCAGGTAATAGCCTCTCATGGCTTCCAATACCATCTGTATGCTGATGACACTTAAATCTATCTCTCTACCCCTCAGCTCACTCCTTCAGTCTCCTCAGGTATCACTAATTTACTAATAGACATATCAGCCTGGATGTCACACCACTTCCTCAAACTCAATCTATCCAAAACTGAGCTCATGATTTTTCCTTCCCCAAGTGCCTCTGCCCCTGATCTCTCTGTCAAAATCAATAGCACTACTATCAGCCCGTCCTCGCATGCCAAGGTTCTAGGTGTAACCCTGGACTCTGAACTATCCTTTCGGCCCCATCCAAACACTATCCAAATCTTGCTGTCTCAACCTTCACAACATCTCCAAAATACACACCTTCCTAACCAATGACACCAAAAAACTCCTAGTTCACTCCCTGGTCTCCCGCCTTGACTACTGCAATTCCCTCCTTACAGGATTACCTTTACACAGGCTATCCCCCTTCAGTCCATCATGCATGCTGCTGCCAGGCTCATCCACCTTACCAACCGCTCAGTGTCTGCTGCCCCTCTTTGTCAATCCCTCCACTGGCTTCCACTCACTCAACAAATTAAATTCAAAATTCCAATAACAACTTGCAAAGCCATCCACAACTTGGCCCGCAGCTACATCACTAACCTTGTCTCAAAACACCAACCTACTTGTTCCCTTCTTTCCTCCCAAGACCTCCTGCTCTCTAGTTCTCTCGTCACCTCCTCCCATACTTGCCTTTTCCGGAGCCTCTCCCATCCTCTGTAACACCCTTCCCCAATCTGTCCGACTATCTCCTACTCTGCTTGCTTTTAGACAATCCCTGAAAACCCTTCTGTTCAGAGAAGCCTATCTGGCCCCCACCTAACAACTGTACTTTTACTTTCTCCATCTGATCATCCCCCGCAGCTATTACCTTTTGTATCAATTGACCCCCCCCTTCTAGATTGTAAGCTCTAATGAGCAGGGCCCTCTGATTCCTCCTGTATTTAATTTTATTGTAACTGTACTGTCTGCCCTCATGTTGTAAAGTGTTGCGCAAACTGTTGGCGCTATATAAATCTTGTATAATAATAATAATGAATAAAGCGTTACAACTATGTATGTGAAGATTTTGTGAAAAAATTATTAGACCCCCGCGCTTATGGTGAAAATGAAAAATGAGGAGCTGCAGCTTCTATCAATAAATTCACCCTAAGGTGAATCTAGAAGAAAAGTGAAAAAGAGGGGATAGGTATGGCGCTGCTCTTATTAAGAGGTGACCTACAACCTCTAAATACTTGAGGGGTTTGTGTGTCACAGGTGCATTTAGTGCAAAAAAGTGACAATAAAAGTGCAGAAAAGAAATATTTGTATATTCACAAAAATTCACAAAAAAATCCTACTGTGTAAACTTCCTAACTGCTTATAAATAATACATATTGTTATGTTCAAACGAAAATAAAATAAACACAATCCTGTGCAAAACCTGCAATTCGAAGTGACATTTCTGTGCAAAAAAATCCAACATATATGACTGGTGTGTATTGTTGCTGTGAAACTGGGTTCAGAAATATGCATATACCATCCTTAAACCCTGGTGTATAAAAAAGTCCAATAAAGTGACAATGTGCTACTTCAAATTGTTCTGTGCTTCTTGGAAAACAGTGCCCCATAAGACCCCTTTCACACTGGGGCGGGAGGTGCGTTGGCGGTAAAGCGCCGCTATTATTAGTTGCAGTATTCGGCCGCTAGCGGGGCGGTTTTACCCCCCGCTAGCGGCCGAGAAAGGGTTAAAAACCACCACAAAGCGCCTCTGCAGAGGTGGTTTGCCGGCACTATAGCCGCGCTGCCCCATTGATTTCAATGGGCAGGAGAGGTGAAGGAGCGGTGTATACACCGCTCCTTCACTGCTCCGAAGATTCTGCTAGCAGGACTTTTTTTTTCCCGTGCTGCTAGCGCACCGCTCCAGTGTGAAAGCCCTCGTCTTTCACACTGGAGACATGGGGTCGAGTCGGTTTGCAGGTGATATTTTTAGTGCAATAGCGCCTGCAAACCGCCCCAGTGTGAAAGGGGTCTAAGAAATGCACTCACCGCTATTATTCACTCCACAAGGAGGTATTTCACCTTCACAGTATGAGCCACTCTGCAGCCTGTGGAGTGGAAGGAAACTTCCTGTCCTGTGTTCTCCAAGTACCTCCTTGTCTGCGATGTAAGTGGTCTCCTCACTGTTAACCTCTTAGATGATGCCCACATGTAGAGAGGAAAGAGACTCCATAGTGTGATACTGTACAAATATCCAAAAATGTATTAATAATACTGATGGGTACTCACATTTAATCAAAATCATTAAAAGCGAAAACTGTGTTTAAAAACAGGAAACCGGAGTGAACTGCGATCCACGACTCGAAACCGGAAGTGATGCAATGACGCTGTATAGTCCCGTCCTACGCGTTTCATCAATGGTACGTCAACTGGAGCGATGCCATCCTGCTACGCCATCTGGCTTTTATAAACTGGTATGAGGTGTGTCGTAAATTGATAGCCATGTGACCACGGTCATTTTTGGTTAGTCCAGGCTGCGGCATGGTGGATGCTATTGCTAGTAGTGCGATTTAAAATGCCAATAGACAACACTACCCCGCAACATGACTAGGGATCATTTTAAAAGGACTACTTAACTCCAAGTTGTAAAGGAAACATCACATAATACCAAAATACATATCATAATACACAATATTACAAAATTAAATTTAAGTTAAAAAATGGGTAAGAAATATAATTGCATTAAGGCATTGTGCTGGACTAGAGGTAAAAAAATGTTGATAGAGGATGTATAGTGACATCTGAAGGTGGACATAAGAGAAAAAAGGGTATTATTGCAATAAAAAATGCAAAAAATGCAAAAAATTGCAAAAAATCGCAGCAAGTCATATAAAGTCGCAAGTTGCAAAAACAATTGCTAGAAAATTGCTAAAAATTGCTAAAATGTATGTAAAGTGCATTTATAAATGCCTTTATCATTCAAAAATGCAAAGAATGCAAAAAAGACAGAAAATCGCAGCAAGTCGCATAAAGTCGCAATATGCAAAAAAGTTGCTAAAAATGCTAAAAATTGCTAAAAAAGTATGTAAAGTGCATTTATACATACAAAAATGCCTTCATCATTTAAAATAGTGTAATGGTGTTTTACTAGTGGCATCTTAAATTAAATGTGGAAGTGATGTATAGTGTAGTAACATCAATATCTCATGAGAAATAGGAAAAAAGAAGGGGGTGTAATTGTGGCGAAAGTGCAAAAAAGCCAAAAACTGCAAAAAATTGCAAAAAATGCTGTAGATTGCATAAAGCCGCAAATAGCTAAAATTGCTAAAAAATGTATGTCAGATGTATCACATGCATACAGAAATGCTTTAAAAACATATGATGAAGACCATAATTGATATGGGAACCCTTTATAGTAAAAACTTAGACAAAAGGAGATAAAATTTGAAGTTGGTGAGGAAGCAGTTTAAATCTATGTCAATGTTCAGGCCTTTAGGCTGTAGGGTGTCTAAAGTAAAGATCCACCTGGTCTTGTTTTGGGAGATTTTTATTCTTGTATCATCTCCTCTCCAATGTCCCTTTATCATGTCTATACCACAAAAAATGAGACCAGATGGGTCCTCATTGTGGCACTCTTTAAAGTGTCTTGATACACCATGTTTTGTAAAGACTGTTTTGATATTGTTTATGTGTTTCCTAATTCTGACGAATAAGGGTCTGGTAGTTCTGCCCACATATTGCTTGTGGCAAGGGCATTCCAGAACATATGTGACAAGTGTGCTGGTGCACGTTATTAACTCCTTTATTTTGTATTCTTTCCCTGTAGTAAGAGATCTAAAAGCCACCTTCTTTTGTTCTGTTTTTTTTTCTTTTTCTGCAGGGAAGACACTTTCCACATTTAAAAAAGCCTTTTAGATCTTTGTTTAGGGGGATCTAGTGCATTGTGCACCAACCTATCTCTTAGAGCAGGAGCTCTTCTGTAAATGAAACAGGGTTTATATGGAAGTACATTTATTAAAATGTTGTCCGACTGTAGAACAGGCCAGTGTTTTTTAAGAACCTTTTCTACTAATTTATGTTGTCAGCTAAAACATGTGAGGAAGGCCATCTCGTTACCAATTATTTTTCATGGCCCTGCACACCAGTGTTGGCCAAAAATTGCTGCAAAACCTGTGGAGGCTGCAGCATCCGTGACTATCTGAGGTGAAGTGGGAGATGCTGACAGAATGAACATCGAAATACCGTTCCAATTTGTAAGAAAATCGTCCCACATGGCCAGATCAGCTATCGCTGCCTCGTCTAATTTAAGGATTTGGTCATGGTCTTGTACCTGGGAGAGGAACACCAGGAGGTGCGAGACAAAGGATCGCCCTTGAGGGATAATCCTTATGGCAAAGTTAAACATGCCAAGCAGGGATTGTAGTTGCCTCTTAGTGCAGCCTTGAGTACTGGTGAAGGTATGGATGACTGTCCTGATGCGGGTCAATTTGGCACGAGTGTCGAGTATGACACCCAAGAAGGTGATGATCTGTGCCGGGCCTTCCACATTCTTTTCTGCTATAGGCACGTTAAGATTGTGGAAGATCTCTCTTAGGCTGTTTAGATCTACTGGGGGCTCACTAGGTTTTTCTATGAGTAGGAAGTTGTCTAGGTAGTGAATCACTTTCTGACAGGACGCGTGATGTGACAGGATCCAGGAAAGGGACTGAGCAAATGTGTTAAACAGCCACGGGCTGCTTTTGGAGCCGAAATTTAATTTAGTGGCGAGATAGCACAAGCCTTTCCACTTAATTCTGTGCCATTGCCATAGGTACGGTTCGATTGGTAACAACTTGAATGCGTCTGAGATGTCCGCTTTAGACAGCCAAGCGCCTACTCCTACACAAATGATAGATTGAATAGCTAAGTCTACAGATGAATATGTAAGGGAGAACTCTTCTGAGGGTATGAGGGAATTTAAACTGGATATGTGAGTACAATGAGGCACGGACAAATCATAGACTAAACAAAGTTTATTTGAAAACTTGCCCTTGACAAGCCCGATAGGGCTGACTGTCCATACAGAGAAAGGTAAATGTGTAAAAGGACTGATCATGTACGCCCGGTCTAGTTCGGTCTGCAGCAAGGTGGTGATGGCTTCCTCGTCAGTGGCAGCTGAAAGCAGGTTCTTGCACTTGTGAGTTGTGTTGGGGAGTGTGATAAGTCCGGTGTGAAAGCCTGTAGTAAATCCCTGGATGAGGAAGGTAGCCAGTGAAGGTGTTGAGTGCGAGAAGAGGTAAAACCTGAGCTATCTGACATGCATGCGGCCTAGTCATGCGGAATTAAGCTGTTTGATACCCAGTGTTTCTGGGGTGAGCTTTGTGACATGTGAGGCAGATATGAAGGAGTATGCAGTGAGGGAAGCTGCAACCCCCGAAGTTGAAATTGTTGCATATGGCTGTGCCCCCTAGCGCACGGATAGGTCATCCTAACCTGTCTGCCTGGGACGGCTGAGTAAATGCCGTTGGGTTGTGAGCGGCACTAGAGATGGAGGGAAAGTTGGGGAGGCATCTGCCACCTGACTAGGAGTACCAGTTAGCCATATGGGTAGAAGACTGGCAGTTAGTACAGAGTGGGGAGCATAGGCCAGCGAAATGGCGCCAGAACAGCTCTGTATCGATGGTGCTCCAGTTGGTAGTTGCCTGGAACTGGGAGAGTCTGGCTGCCTCCTTAGCTGAAAATGACCTGTGGTAGTCATAAAATGAGCATCCTTCAAATTTATAACCTAGCTCCACTACTGCATGTAAATATAGATCCAGTTCTTCCCTCTTGTTGGGGTTGACCGTGCATAGTATGTCTCTGAGCATCCCAAAGGCCAGCAAAAACTCCGTAATAGTGAGCCTATGGTCTTTAGCCTTCAGGACAACAGAGACATTCTCCTATGAATAGGACTTGTTTTTGGCCAAGTCGTGTACTGAGGTGAGGAGGGATGCTAAGTTAACGTTCTTCCCATCCAGGATGTCCTTCTTGATGCCTGCTGGGACAAGATGTGCGGGGAAGACGTTGGTGCAGATGTCGGGCGTACCTGTAAGGAGAGGCATGGGGGTGACGGTGGTGACTGTAGATGGCGGGGTGCAGCTTGACATACCTCCAGGGTTCCCACTCTGGCCTGGACGTCGGTGACTGCTGTTGACAGTGTGGTCACCAAGGAGTGCAGCTGAGTAATTGCTGAGGAAATTGACTGCAGTGACACCTGGGTGCCTGGTTGGGCTGCCACTGGCGGAGGAAACAGCAGCCTAAAGAGCTCAGCTTTCCTAGCTGTCGCAGGGTAGGGAATACTCCTGCGTCATAGTTCTGTTGTAAGCTTGGGGATGGTCCAAGCTCTGGGAGACTGCGAGCCGTCGTTTGCTGAGCCTGCCCCGGGTGACGACGGGGCGGAGGCGAAGTCATCGCTGTCGGTTTGCGACATGTCGTCAGCTAAGATAAGGGGGAAATGCATATGTTTTAAGATAAGTTGCAAAGGTAGGAGGGGATAGATGTTTGGGTAGATGAGATGGAAGGCAGAAGAAAATAAAGGATAGGACATGGAGCGATAGGAGTAGTAAAAGCTAGTTTGCGTGCAAGCGCTGTTGAGTGTGACTTTAGAAAACTCAAAAGAATGCATGACAACCGAGGTGAGCCAGGAAGTGACTGGCTAGGTAACCAATAGCTCGGGTGCCGTCTGTGCTCGGCACAGACTAATGAACCAGAGCCCCCCAGGGTGGACTGGGGCAGGTAGCTAGAGTCTGGTATGCTAAGTAGGAATGTTACGATCTGTAGTTTATTGACGTATGTTCAGTCTGCTAAGGCTTGCACTGCCAGCAAGCTGGACGTTAGGTGACCTTGTCTGCGTGGTGAAGGATCTCAGATTGCTCTTCGAAAACAGAGTGAAGTGCACAGAAGTATGTAACAGTTGCTAGCTCCTCAGGAGCAAGTCAAATTGTGTATGTGAAGTAAAAACATGTCAAGAAAGAGTGTTTTTTAAGAGAAAAGAAAAAAGGGGGATCCCTTTGAACTACGCACCTGACTTGAAGCCCTAGTAGTGAAGTCTCGGTTGGGGTCGAAAACTGGGTAGACCGGGAACCTGTAGTAGGGTAGACATAGCGTAGTGCCGAAGCTGCTACTAGATTCGGATCGGCTGTTGGTGAGTGTTTGATATCCAGTAAGAGGTGTAGGGAGTAAGTTAGGTGAAGTGGGTGTTTCGTAGGAGGTATAGGGGGTCAGTAGATGGAGTGGGGGTTTAGTAGGAGGTGTGATGTATGGGACAAAGGTTTGAGACCATGCGCCGCTAATGCGTCTTGATTCGCAAGTGACTCTACGTGCTGTCCGTACGGTTCGTAATGCCTAGTCAGCTAACTACGAATGGTGCCGATCGGAGGGCTACCACGAGTTGTTACATCGCGGATTATTTTTTATTACTCCGCTAATATAGTATAAAATTACCAATCCCCACTTCTTTTTGGCATGAAACTACAGACATTTTAAAACAAAATCGCTAAACAAATCTATTGGATCTCTGTTACAGTGAAAAAGACAGAAACATGCCCTTCATCCCAGGCTCGTCTTGACACATCAAAGTTGAGGAGGACCCTAGGAAAGGTTTCCCTAGGGTTTGACTTTTTATACTTTTGAAAGGCATTCAGTGGGAGAGATGATGGCTTCTGCAGCAGAGGTATGGGATTATGGCATCGGGAACATCACTGGCTGTTAGATCAGGACTTTGTAGGGTTTTCTTACCCATCCCCTGCCCACATTCTTTGCTCCTTTGCAAGGAAATAGGAGGTGAGTAAGCAAACACAGCACAGTCCTGATCCAACAGTCCACATCCAGGAGTGCTGCAGTGGTAGAGGGGAGAAGCTAGAGGAGAGAGAGAGCATAACCCATGTCACTTCTAGTGCTACTGTTGGGTGTTGTGGGATGCTGCTGGCCTTACTCCTGTAAGCTAGTAGTTTTAGGAACTCGCCACATGGTGTCCTGTTCCTCACATACTACCACTGCATACAGGGAAGCCATCCCTCTTGCCCCCCCCCCCCATCTTCCTTGTCCAAGCCCTGCAGAGAAAGCAACATTTTTTGAGTTCTAGATAGAAGTCAGTGTGATGTCGTTCTTATCGGATAAAACTGGCTTTGTGAAAATTTTATGCACAGTAGCAGCACTGATACTTCCTGAGGTCCAGGAGGTGTGTCAAAGACAGTCTAAAGTCTGCTATACAGTGATTTTTTGTTTGTTTATCCTACAGATATCTCTATCTATGTTATACCATGCAGATGGATGAATATGCAATGTTGACTGTTGTGTTGACCACCAGCAGCAGTGGTTTTCAGAATACCTAACAGTGGCTGCATGTAATTGATTGCAGCCACTGTTTAGCTGACATTTTCTGTCCAGCTTCTTTGCTTCTTCAATTGAAGGATGTTGGATCGGAGGGAGCGGCTTATTATGCAGCCAGCTTAAGAGAGCCAGTGGGTCTTGTCTTAGACTGAATGCCCATACACAGGTAAGGTGCAATGTCCTTTAAAGAAAAAATCAGAGGTACATAGTGGAGAGGAAATAAGGAGAGAATAACACAACTTTCCCCCTAGCATCAAAGCCAAAAAGGGATGGAACAAAAACAGGTAAGACTGGAGTTCTTTACAGTTAGTGGAAAGGTAACAGATTTACTGTCAGGATCGACCAATTATTAAACTAAGTTAAAGGTTTACATATAAAAACAAAAACTGCCGTTTTTATAAAAGACAGTATTAAATATGTAATTGTTTAATATCCCCCCACACTTTATGTAGCGGTCATATATTCGGTATGTAATGTAATATATGTTATATCTTAGCATATGGCGCCATCTAGCGGCCAAAATATAAAAGGACTGCATCTTTATTCTTTTATTATTCAGAAGTTGACATTGAAGTGTTTTGTTTGTTTACAACTGGACATTAACTTGACCTACCCACAATGCTTATTAACTCGCATGAATCTCAGGAGAACAGAACTGCATTGTGGGAAGATTATAAAAAGGCTGGGAGCGGCCATCTTAGGTCTCTTGGACATGCATGGCCAGCCTGGGAGGATCTGTGTGAGGTCTCCAGCACAGCGCGGCCCACTTCCATGCAAGAGCGATCCGAGCAGCAGTACAGTGATACACCAGAGAGCTGGACTGAGGGCAGGGCAAGACTGGGAAGGAGCCAGAGGGGCCTGTCGTGTCATCTGGAACTTCTGGAGCGTCTTGAACTGTGGAGCAGAGCAGCGCAGCAGTGCCGGCCGGCCAGAGACAGCACCCTGTACATCAGAACAGAGTCTTCTGACAACATTGTCCTGGTTGGGTGAGGGGGCTGTTGCCCAAAAGTTTCTTGATGCACTTTTATACATCCATCTACACAAGACAGTGTTGCTGGGACTCATAGTCCCACAAGCAAAGTCAAGAGGATTTAGTACTGAGTCACTGGCACCAAAGATAGTTATAGTGCTATTGCACCAGAGCTTTGCTTCTACATTTCAGTCTACTTTGATCAGGAGTCATTAACCCTTTGGATTACAAACCTACTTTGTTTTGCTAGCAGAAGAAAAGAAGAAAAGAAGGACTGTTTAGTAAAACACAAGGCCTCATGTCCCTTTACTATATTGGGGTAGTGTGATACTAAATGAGGGAGCTCTCTAATTCTAATACTACACTTTATCGAGTTAGTTTTTGATTTAGTATAGTAATAAAGCGCGCAGGAAATAGGAAAGTGCTCATAGTGAGATAAATTCACTCTGACGGTTATCCTATTTACTTTGCTACACCACTCATATATTATTTCAAACATTTTATACCTGAATTGTATCTTTGTAATATAAAGTTCAGTTGACTGTCAGACTATGTTAGTCTGACAGTACAACCATTGTAGTTTAAACCTTCTAAAACAATTACAGTAAATAAGGTTATTATTCAAGTATAACCGTGTGAGTGTTGTTTTACTCTTCATCACCAGCCAAGAGGAGGGTAAGGTAACTACAGACAGGTATATTATATTGAGTATTGTGAACTTGCCTTATGATTTTGTTTTGACTGCACACTATCACACCACAGCTGTGTCAGGGGGACTGAGATATTCAAAGGGGAAACAAAGCAAAGTACAGGCTCAAATAAATCAGCAGCTCCTTCAGGGGTCAGTGCTACATTTATATACAGCCACCCTCAAAAGGCATTTGTTATGCCTTGTGAGGGTGGCTGTCAAAAGGATTTAAAGACCAGTCAGTGGGGGTTATTTACGAAAGGCAATTCCACTTTGCACAACAAGTGCAAACTACAAGTGCAAAGTGCACTTGAAAATGCACTGAAAGTGCTTGGAAGTGCAGTCGCTGTAATTCTGAGGGGTAGATCTGAAATGAGGGGAAGCTCAGCTGATTTTATTATCCAATCACGTGCAAGCTAAAATGCTGTTTTTTATTTTCCTTGCATGTCCCCCTTCTGATCTACAGTGACTGCACTTCCAAGTGCACTTTCAGTGCAATTTCAAGTGCACTTTGCACTTGTAGTGCAAAGTGGATTTGCCTTTCGTAAATAACCCCCAGTGTCTCTGTTTGAACAGTGATCCCCACCCCAGCATTGACCAATATCTTGGCAATGGTCATGTGGCCAGCAGTCAGCAAGATCTTCAATTCTGGATAGTATAGTTTGGGTATGTACTCCAACACACTCAGAGACATTTTTGCATGCTAAGCTTGTTAATTTTATAAGAATGTTGTAATAAATTGTGCCTGCTACTTAAAAATTGGTGTACTGTGAATATTAACTCCAAGCATTAACAAAAGAAAATTCCCTTTTAATTTGATTGGATTTTTAAGAGAGATGACTGTTTATTCAATCTGATAAAAGTTTGCTTTAGTTATTTGTCTTTCCCTATACATGTATTGCAAATTTTAAAGGAGTGTAGACATTGCTGTGCCATAAAATACCTTCTTTGATCTGACATCATGTCTGGCTCAACATCAAGAAGCAGAACATTTGGTAGAAGTTTAAGGTTGAAGTAAACTATGAACTCTGTTTTTAATGCTGATGGTTGACAGAAAGTTCAAACACCATCTGCAATACATGATTCAAGTTTGTGGAAGCCAGAGTCTTTCCATTTGTGTAAATGGTGTGGGGTGAAATAATTCTATGAAATTGGTCTTTTTCATATTTAGGTGCTTAATTTAGCTACAATTTAATCTTCTTAGAAGAGTTTAAAAACTACAGTATAAGTTAATAATGTAATTATTTTCATCTTCAGTGAAGGCGATTTTTCCTATTTTTTATAAGAGATACAGATTTTATTGATTTAAAGTAAAACACAAAGGCAGACTCATCAATGATAATCAGTAAGCCTGGTGATAAAGACTTTTAGCAGATTACATTTTACTACGCACTGAGTTTTTTAAAATAACACGCAGGCTACGCTGCCGCAGAGCATCCACAGCTAGACAGCAATGTTTTAGCCAGCAGGCCATGTTAGGATTCAGTACATAGAGAAACCCATAAGCAAAAATATCCATGTTGTTCTTAAAAGAATCAGTATCCTGAAAAGTGTATCCTTTGGCTTAAATTCCTCCTGAAAAATAGCAGTGCACTTCTTGGTATGTTAGAGCACCAAGGTCTCAGAGCTGTATATTTACAGTATTAGATATAAGGCACTGTGCTTCTGAAAGCTAGCCTCAAGAACTTTAGAGTGAGGTTCACTGGAGTCAGGACTGAGCTGCTCGCCATTCTTCTTGCTGGAAGTTCTGAGATGAGGAAACAGCTCTGTGTTTTCCAAGATGGCCACCTCCACACCAAGACATGATGCAGAACAAGGCATGGTAAGTAAAGAATAGGGAAAGGATCAGCTGCAGGAAACCTACAAACAATACTGGTGGCTAGTCCTTAGCTTTCCATCTGTCTTTTTTAGCACAATTTTGAAAGTCCACTTCATCTTTACACTTCAATGAAGTCTCCAGTAGATACCCATAATTTAGTTACAGATAAATATATATAAATACACTATCAGACTGAATTATTTTTAAAAAAATTAAAGGAATTATTTAAGTGCTACTTAAAAAAAAAAAATAAACTAACATCCTGATGATTTAAAAGATTTTACTGTGCACCGACAACTTTAATTACTTGGTACATATAAGACTCAATACACACAGCTAATACATGAGGATAAGTAATTTTGTCTTTTAAAAAGTGACAGTTATTTTTACGTGAATCTAATAAAATTTTAACGGATTCCTGACCGGCTCATGCAAGAATATACTGTGGCACAATGGCTCTCCTGGGAGAAACCCCGTATAGGCACGTCCTTCCATTCTACAGCCGGCAGAGGGGGACCCAATGCGCATGGCCGGTGGGCGCGATCGCCACCGGCCACGCGCAATTGTGTGCACGAGTGTCAGCATGGGGATTTGTGTGTGTAAACACACAAATCTCTGTTCTGTCAGGGGAGATTAGACATATCATTTGTTCCTACTAAGAATGAACAACGATATGTCTCCTCCCCCAATCAGTCCTATCCCCATACAGTTAGAACACACTGAGGGACAACACATTTAACCCCTTGATCGTCCCATAGTGTTAACCCCTTCCCTACCAGTGACATTTACACAGTAATCAGTGCATATTTATAGAACTGATCGCTGTGTATAAATGTCAGTGGTCTCAAAAATGTGTCAAAAGTGTCCGATCTGTCTGTCGCAATGTCGCAGTACAGCTAAAAATCACAGATCACCGCCATTACTAGTAAAAAATAATAATAATAATAATAATGCCATAAATCTTTCCCATAGTTTGTAGACGCTATAACTTTTGCGCTTATTGCAATTTTTTTTACCAAAAATAAGTAGAAGAATATATATTGGCCTAAACTGATGAAGGAATGTTTTTTTTTTTTTTTTAATGGGGGATATTTATTATAGCAAAAAGTAAAAAATATTGTTTTATTTTCAAAATTATCACTCTTTTTTTGTTTATAGCACAAAAAAACCCCATAGAGGTGATCAAATACCATAAAAAGAAAGCTCTATTTGTGGGAAAAAAAGGATGTCTATTTCATGTGGATGTCTATTTCATCTATTTCAATTGTCAGTTAAAGCAACGCAGTGACAAATTGTAAAAAGTGCTCTGTTTAGGAAGAGGGGTAAAATCTTCTGTTACATTACAGTCACAAATAGAGTGCCTTAGACTGGTGTTGAACCTTTGTGAATTAAGAATATATATATCAGGAAGATGAGACTGTCCTGAAGAAGATGTCCTGAGGAAGACGAGCTTGTGCCTCGCTGAAAAGTCAAAATAAAATCTTCATTGTACGTTCACCTTTTTAGTGCTGTCACACTTTGAATGACAATTACTGAGTCAGGAAACACTTTTTTGTATATAAAGGAAAAAAGAGACCAACAATTTAAAAAAAAACATTTTTCCAAGTTCCTGTTATAAAATTTTGCAAATAAATAATCTTTCTTCATAAATGTATTCTGCTACATTTCCATGGTGAAAAAACAAAAACAAAGAGGTGTATATTATTTTGTCTGTGTAAAAGTTATAGCATCTGCAAAACATGGTATGTATATATATATATATATATATATATATATATATATATATATATATATATATATATATATATATATATATATATATATATATAGTATATATATATATTTGAAAATTAATCAGTTCTGATGTACTGACTTCCTATCTCATTTCTTGAGCTCCAAAATGCCAGGACAGTATACCCTCCAAATTATTCCTTTTGGTAAGTGGACAGTCCTAGGTATTTAGTAAGAGGCAAGTTAAGTTTTCTGAAGTTGTACATTTTGTCATAATTTGTTTGGAAAATTCAGAAATTAAACAAAATGTGTTTTTTTTTGGCATTTTAATAAGTTATTTATCACACACAGCATAAACACACTAACATTTAAACCCCAAAACATATTCTGTTATTCCTCCTGTGTATGGGGATACCACATATGTGAGACTTCTGTACAGCCTAGTTGCATAGAGGGGCCCAAAATCTAAGGAGCACCTTTGGACTTTCTTATCCATCTAACTTCCTGACTACCTATTACATTTTTGGAGGCCCTGGAGGACCAGGAGAGTGGAAACATCCACAAAATGACCACATTCTGGAGAGTAAACACCTTAAGGCATCTTCTAGGAGGCAGGCTGAGTCTTTTTAAGATTAATGTTTTTGCCCCAAGTTTTTGGAAAATAAAAATGTATTTTTTTACAAAAAGTTGTCAATTAAGAAGATGCTTCTAACACTCAGCATGGACATACTTAGAATTACACCCCAAAACACATTCTGCTACTTCTCCCAAGATCTAGGCTACCACATGTGTGAGACGTTTACAGCTTAACCACATTCAGGGTTTCTAGGGCATAAATTACACATCTAATTTCCTGACCATCTGTCACAAAGGATGATTCCAGGAGTGCAGTTGTCCACAGGGGATGGTGTCTCACAGGAACATAGTCAGTAGGACATGCAGATAGGTCAGTTCAGACGGCGGACATAAACACAGTCAGCAAACAGGCAAAGGATCTGTCCAGAGAGCAGGCAGAAATGGGATCAATGACCAGGCCAGGGTCAGGACAGGTGGCAGGCAGAGGCGACACTGCACTGGTGTGGTGGTGATAAGGAACACTGTTGCTAGCATGCACTGGTCTAGTGGTATTGCGACTGGTGTGGCGATGGAAAGGAACACTGTTTCTGGAATACACTGGTCTGGTGACACTGCGGCTGCTGTGGTGCTGATCAGGAAAAACTGTTGCTCACTACACTGATCTAGGGTGGCAGCAATCAGTAACACTGTTTCTATCAACATTGCTGTGGTGGTGAATGGAGACACTGTGACAGGCTGCACTAGTAAAACCTCACTGTTCACCTAAGGAAGGAATTAGCAGCTCAAGTTCAACTTCTCCATTTAAAGGGACCTACATCTTACAATCCCCCCCGCTTTTCTTAAAGTGTCCCTCTTCACTGCATGCCAACTAAGGGCCCAAACTAATCCGACAGAAGAACCCTATACCTAGTTTTAGTTATGGGTGCTAGCGTTGACAAACTTCCTGAAGCTTAAAGTATAACTATAGGGAAAACTTTTTTTTTTCATTTTGGATAGAGCAAGGGAGAGTTATGACTGTTGTCAGATTTTTTTTTGCCATCTCTGTCCCACCTCAGAGATTTCACTTCACTTCCTATCCCGAAGCCAAACAGGAAGTGAGAGGAAATCCCTACAAATTAAGGGAATTCCTTGGGGGCCCCCAGGTCACCAGAAATAGTGTCCCCATTGGATGAATCCCCCTTCCACTTTTCTGGGGACAACCTAAAATGTGTGATTTTCTTTT
Organism: Aquarana catesbeiana; assembly: GCF_042186555.1. NCBI lineage: Eukaryota > Metazoa > Chordata > Amphibia > Anura > Ranidae > Aquarana > Aquarana catesbeiana. Next base: position 321,037,267 of record NC_133327.1, on the reverse strand, counting down.
ATTTTCAATTTCAATGGTAACGGTAAACAGGACAAATGGAGAGGGTGAATCTCTTTAATGGGGGCACAGACAGTTATAAAACCTGAGTGGTGTTCTAATCTCTCTCCACTTTATCCAAAACTAAAAAAAAAGTTTTGCCTTTAGTTATACTTTAGTCTCTTCCATGTGAGGGCCTACAAGTGAGTTAGTCGTGTGTTTTTGTTACCACCTTTTGTTTACTTGAGGACAATCTCTCTTATGCCCCGTACACACGGTCGGATTTTCCAATGGAAAATGTCCGATCGGAGCGTGTTGTCGGAAATTCCGACCGTGTGTGGGCTCCATCGGACATTTTCCATTGGATTTTCCGACACACAAAGTTGGAGAGCAGGAGATAAAATTTTCCGACAACAAAATCCGATCGCGTCAATTCCGACCGTGTGTGGCCTGTTCCGACGCACAAAGTGCCACGCATGCTCAGAAGAAATTCCAAGACGGAACAGCTCGTTCTGGTAAACTTAGCGTTCGCAATGGATACAGCACTTTCGTCACGCTGCAATGTTAAAATGGTTTAATACAGCGCAATCTCTTCTTCTTTATAATGTGACAAGAATTAAGTATTTTTGCTGCTCATATTCACACACACTTCTCACAAACTTATTTCGTTACTATTTATCGTGATTCCCTCAATATATTTTGATTTCTCACATCTGACAACATATTTTTGTATATTTTTTATATATTTTTTGGCTTTAATGTAGATTCTTTTTTTGTGTTTGTATTTTTTTTTTTTTTTTTTTTTTAGGCGATTTTGATTTGTACTCCCGAAAATGTTTGTGTGTGTTTTTTGTGACAAGTTCCCACAACACCATTGATATGTTGTTCTATTTAATCTGTAGGAGATTGTTTGGTGTTGTTGTCCCTTGTTAATTTCACATTGTACTTTAGAAATGTACCTGAATCATCACCAACAAACTGTCCTTTTTGGATGAAAACACACACAGGAGAGTAGAATTTACCTAAAAAATTTTATTAAGGGGTCACAACTAAACAAAGAGGGAGGCAACGCTGGAGAAACAGCAGAAGTGGGTGAAGCCTTGGACCCCCAGGGCAGACATCAATAATTTGAAAGCAGAATTGGTGGCCTGAGGAGTCCTTATCTAAGGGAGGGCAGTGTGGTCCAGAAGTCCCAGAGATCCGGAAAGCAGCAGATGACATCTGTGTCCCCAGGCTGTGGTCATACAAGAGACTGCATCTTCTGTCAGACCAGACTGAACCCAGGGTCATCACTCTCAGGTCTTCTTTCCACGCTTCCTTCCACGCGGTGGCTGTGGTGGTGGAGTTGTGGCAGCAGGAGGAGGAGGAGGAGGATGGTCCAACTCAATGACATCCGTCTTGGGTGTTAGTTCCCCACTCACCCCCTTATATAGGACTTTGTACAGAAGGTTCTCACAGAGCCTGCGTTGACCCTCCTGCATGCCCTGCAATTTGGTGGCAGCCATGCAGGCAAAGGCCTCTTCAGGAGTGGGTAAGGCTCTGAGGGACGCAGAAGCCTCCTGGATCAGCCTGAATGCTGAATCCTGCACGGGACTCGGAGTGGCCTTCCTGGCTCGTTTATATGGCAGGCGGAGGGGAGGGACCTGAGACTCAGTCAGGCTGCGACTGGTCCCAGGCTTCTCCTGGCTGACACTTAGCCCTGCCTCCTCCTGGCTGCCACTAATCCCCGCCTCCTCCTGACTGCCACATTCCACAGCCTCCTCCTGGCTGAGGTCTTCCTGTGTATGAAAAAGGGACATAGTTTTAGTTTTTTCTTCATCAATCACACACAATTTTCACCTTCTGACTGCTGCAAATTGAATGTTAACAAATATAACAGACTATCCTTTTGAGCCCAGCAGTTTTCATTCTTGTCCCAATTTTGGGTGCCCACTACTGTCTATTGATATGTAAAACACTTTTTTCAATCAGCAATTAGTGATCAATAATAACATCTAGTAAACATAATTTCTTTATTGCCCAGAAATCTGTAGAAGAATGCTATACCTGACTCCAGCTGGGCTCCTCCACTTCTTCCTGGCTGGAAGGCCCAGGTTGGACATCGGAAGCCTCAGCTGGTATGGAAGGAAGCGTGGAAGGAAGAGTGGAGAGGGATTCCCTGACTTCAGTGTGGTCTGACAGAAATCGCGGTCTCTCATAGTACCACAGCCTGGGGACATAAACGTCATCTGCTGCAGCTCCGGATCTCTGGGAATCTGTGACCTTTTTGCGCTCCCTAAGATAAGTGCTCCTCAGGCCACCAATTTTGGTTTTTAAATAGGGGATGGTTGCTGTGGGGACCACCGGCTTCACCAACTCCAGCAGTTTCTCCAGCGCTGCCTGCCTCTTCTGTTTGTGATTATAGTGGGGGTGTCTGACCTGCCACAGACAGGGCAGCTCCCTGTATTTGTCAATGAACAGGGGCAGGAAATTGTGGTCGTTGAACCCATCCATTTTCTCTGCAAGACACAACACAAGACAAACCCTAATGTCAGGCAAAACTCCCCTAATCTTGTTACAATATAGGCTTTCATTTCGAAGCAGTATAGGCGCAAATTTAGATCTTAACTTCGTTATCACGATCGGCGTCGCCGATGCTCCTTCCTCCGCTCACAGATCGTACGTAATACGCACGTGTGTTACACTTTATACACACTGCGCATGTGTATAACTCCGCCCACCCCTGACGTTCTTTCTAGTCTATTCCCCGCCCCTTTTCGTTCGGCGCAGTGGGGGAAGAGCACATGGCAGATAGACAGCAGGTGCGTGCTAATTGTAGCAACGAGGAGGAGGGGGAGGAAAGGCCGGAGCCTGAAACGTCCCGATCCAGAAGGAGATTTAAGGACTCAAATATGTCCTTTGGGGAGATGTTGGAAATGGTGGACATCCTGAAGAAGGCCGACTATGACGGAAAGTATGGGCCTTACCCCAACCCCAATGTCCGAAAGGCCAAGATCATGGCGAAAGTGGTCAGGAGTCTGCACCAGAATTTTGGGGTACGACGATCGAAAGATCAGCTCAGGAAGCGGTGGTCGGACCTCAAATTCAGAGAACATGAGCAGTACAGAAAGATCCAGAGAGTGCTGCAAAAAAGTAAGTAGTTGTGCTGTGTTCCTATTCTTTATGTTTATGACGTTCGTGCTGCTCCATGTGCTTTTAGGAACTGTTGTACAGTTTAAAATGGCAACTTTCATGTTCATGGGCACATTATTCGTTCGGATCAAACATTTTTCGTTCCAACTATAAAATACCATTGTTTAGGCCATATGCATTTGGCCACCATTTTGACGCCCTATACTTGTCTTCAAAGAATTGGGTTGTGTAGGTGGCTTTGTTACTAGAATGAAATGCAAACTAGATTCTGTGTAAGGAGAGGACACTCAGCAGCTGTTTTCACATCTGGACACTGGAGCACTAGTGTGGGACAAAAGAACACCATTTTTATTAGGGGGCCACACAGGTGCTCCAGTGTATACTATAGGGGGGTCTCCATCTGTGAAGCTTGTACCAAACAGGTAAAGTATTGCAGCTTGACAAAGGACACTAAAAAAGCAACATCTTGGAACTCTGCTAAAATAGACAATTGTACCCCACTTCCAAGCAATGTTTCATCTTTATAGTTCTGCCATCAAATATCTGTGTGCTAATTATACCATTTTTGCTTTACATAGTGGAGAAAAGACTCAGAAGACACCCCTCATCCGAGGAGACCAGAGCCCCCCCCTCTGGAAGAAGGGGAAATCCCCCCAACACAAGCTGAGCAGGAGGAAGAAGATGTGGTGGAACTAGTCACCACAACAGGTGAGTGTATGCGACCACAGGCTCAGATAAGAGATGGATGGCGGCATTTTTTTTAGACCTAATTTATTTTGGGGTTCCTCTCTTTTTAGGTGATCGTGAGGGTGTGGATGCAGATCCTTTCACATCCGAAAGTGCCCAGATCCTGATCGGGGAGATCATGGGGTGTAATTTACAATTGGAAATCATCAAGCAAAACATCAATGATGTTATTCCAAAAAATAAAAACATCATTGATGTTTTGGGGCGAGTTTAAAGCCCCTCCAAATCACTTTCTTCTTTTGTGTGCTACAATGTGCTAAATGTTTTTGTGATTTTTCCCAAAGCCAAATTTGGAGGATGCACACAGTGTGTCAACATGTGCTATCTGCCATCACGGGAGATCAATGGACGCGTTTTGGGGGTGCAACCCCTTCCTCAATAATAAAGTAGCTGAGAGGAAGGGCTTGCTCCCCCAAAACACATCCTTTGATCCCCCGTGATGGCAGCTAGCACATGTTGACATTGGCAAAATTGTGTGCATCTTCCAAATTTGGCTTTTCCAGGGGTGATTTCCCCCTATCTGAATGCAATATCAAACACAGTTCCTAAATACTCATGTCTGATATTGCCTTCAAGTTCTACCAAATGTGAACTTTGTAAGTTCAAGATTTGTGTCTTTCTTGTTGGTTTTACACATACCTGTTTTATGTAAAATGGACATTTTGAGTTTTGATAATGCCACTACAAAAATTGGTATACCACAAACATGTTGGTTTGTTCGAAAAACCTTTGGTAAATGCACATGTGATTGTGCAGGTATTAAAAAGATTGTTAATCAAGAATGTGTGGCTTATTGTCTCAACGCTACAACACTTTTGGGGTGATGTAATTGTTGTTTTCTGAGAAACTGGGGGTTATTTCCTAAGGGCAAAACCACTTTGCACTACAAGTGCAGTGTCAGTGCAGTTGCAAGTGCACTTGTAGTGAAATGTGTTTTTGCATTTAGTAAATAACAGCCAACAGTGCTTTGTATAAGGTTACACAATCACGACATTTTCTGCACTCAAAACATTTCTGTCAGGGTCAGCTAAAACAAACACAAGCAGTAAATGTCCACAAAGAATTTCTTTTTTGGTTTTATTATAAAAAGGCTTCACAGATTGTCTGGCATATTGATAGCCCCCCTACCCGTAAAGAACTCCAGGTAGCGTAACCGGACATCACGGGCACTCAGGGAGGGCAAGCCAGGACGGCCACTTTCAAGCGCCATCAGTGTGGTTTGATGCATCATTCCGGCCTCAGGCCCAACTGAGCCAGCATAGTTGGCCGAATGTTTCCTTAAAAAGATATGGAGAACACAGCACGCAAGTATAATATGGTTCAGTTTATACTCCGCCATATGGATGGGTGTCATAAATAGGCGGAACCGGCTGGCCAGGATTCCAAATGTGTTCTCCACCACTCTTCAGGCTCTGGCCAGCCGGTAATTAAAAACCCTCTGTTCCGGGGTGAGGGTCCTCATTGGGAATGGCCGCATCAGGTGGTCCCCCAGCGCAAACGCTTTATCAGCAACAAACACAAATGGGAGTCCTTCAACATTGTCCTCTGGAGCTGGCAAGTCCAAGCTGCCATTGTGGAGACGCCTGTAAAACTCCGTCTGGGCGATGACTCCACCATCGGACATCTGGCCATTCTTCCCCACGTCCACATACAAGAAGTTGTAATTAGCCGACACCACCGCCAACATCACTATACTATTAAACCCCTTGTAATTATAATAGTACGACTCCGAGTTGGGTGGTGGGACGATGTGGACGTGTTTCCCATCAATTGCCCCTCCGCAGTTAGGAAAGTCCCACCGCTCGGCAAAGTGGGAGGCCACAGTCTGCCATTCCTGTGGCGTGGAAGGAAACTGTTGAGGAAAAAACAATAAACATTACTATTTTTACTCTGAAACATGGCAAGCAGATTAGACACAAACATTATGGGGCAACCTCCAGATAGCATTTATTAAGGGGAATTTAACAAGGCCAAAGTATAAGGTACACCTATCATATTCCCCCTCCCCCCTCTCATGGGCCATTTCTAACATTATAGGGGGTGTGTGGAAATCTTGGACAGGTAACCCTCTTCACTTCATTGAGAGATGAATGCCTAAATAATGGGTATTACTTGGAACAGCCCCTCCTTAGTTACACTATTGGCAGTCCACTGGACAGGTAATAAGTGTCATAATACAAAGATATAAATACACATTGTACACATTTGAGGACATTTGGACATTCTGCTATTACCTATCAAGATAATAATAGGATACAAAAACTTTAAACAGTACCATTGGAAAGTATACAGCCAGGCCCTTGCACTACATGCTTTGGGGAATTCATCCATAAATCTGAGCACTAAAGAGATAGGTATAGTGCGTATGGGTTTGTCAAAGTCAGCAGATAGATGATTGAGGATAGAGAATTGTGATCAGCTGACTTAGCAGTTGGGGGAGGGTTACTAAAAATTATTTGGGGACACCACAAAAAAAAACCTCTGGCACTCTGCCTGAATTTAAATAAAAAATAACATTGCCAAACATTTTAGGGGTGTTTGGGGTAAAGCACTACTATGGAGCAGATAAAATACATTGTTAAGTGACTACATGAGGTCAATATAGGGCCAGGAGACACCATGCTGGGGAGGTTATTGAAGGGCAAATATGTATGAAGGATATAAAATAATAATTACATAAAAAATCAAGAAAGAATGAGGACAAAGGGGACATTCACAGCATCTTACAATCATGGTAATTAGGGAATGAGGAAAGAAATACAATATATTATCAAACATTCAATACAATAAAATGTGATATAAAAGGATAAAAATCTTACCTTCATATACTCCTTTTGCAGGACCTGTATGATGGCAGAACAGGTCTCTGGGATAATGATCCCCAGAGCCTGGGGGGAGATGCCTGTCGAGAACTTCAAGTCCTGCAGGCTTCTCCCTGTGGCCAAATACCGCAGGGTAGCGACCAACCTCTGCTCCGGAGTGATGGCTTGCCTCATGCAGGTATCCTGCCTGCTGATATAGGGGGTCAGCGAAGCCAGCAAACGGTGAAACACGGGGTCCGTCATCCTGAGAAAGTTCCTGAAATCATCAGGATTATTCTCACGGATCTCACGGAGCAAAGGCATATGAGAGAATTGGTCACGCTGAAGCAACCAATTCTTGGTCCATGAACTCCTCCCCACCCTGTTCATGGACTGGACTTGTGTCAAGGTCAGGACCCCAACACCAAGCCCCCGCACAGCACGAACTCTACGAGGAGTACGCATACGAAACATGGCTAGAAAACAGTCGGCTGCTCAGAACGAAGTAACAGAACGCACTGAAGAACAGCAAGGCCTGTGAAGAGCGACCTGAAAAACAGTAACGAATGAACAAGAATACAATGACTAAGTCACTCGGAACTTGCTTGCATGCACTGAAGAGCAGTTACAAACCCACAAGCACAAACTGAACCGCAGAAAACGATCTGAAAGCCACGAGTATGAAAAAGCACGAATCGTCTCTCACCAAACTTTTACTAACACGAGATTAGCAAAAGGAGCCCAAAGGGTGCCGCGCTTGGTTCTGAACCGGCCTTTTCTAGTCTCATCGTACGTGGTGTACGTCACCGCGTGGTTGGCGATCGGAAATTCCGACAACTTTGTGCGACCGTGTGTAGACAAAATAAGTTTGAGCCAACATCCGTCGGAAAAAATCCTAGGATTTTGTTGTCGGAATGTCCGAACAACGTCCGACTGTGTGTACGCCCTATTAGAGTCCCCGAGCTATTGTTTACATCTTCAGTCCAGCAGGACTGGTAGGTGTGTCCTTAAGGGGTACTGTACCGTGTTGCATTGTTCCTTTGATGTTTTACCTTGCTTATCAATAATTCCAGTTAACTGCATCCTTTGCCTATCATACTATCCTTTGATCTCAATACAACTTAATCATTTTTTTATAAGTATGTGCATATTTTTCTTTGTGTGACAGCCAGGAGACTACCTGGCCTCAGTGACGAACAGAGAACCCAAATATTCTATCAGCTCCTATGGAGGTAGCGCTTCACTTCTTAATATATAAATATATATTCCTTAATATATCAATGGGAATTCCTGACTAATTAATGATAAATATATTTTCTTTTCAATCTTAGTTTATTTCAAAATAAAGATATAACAGAAAGATAAGGTACTGTGTAGTATAATATTGTATACATTATATACATGACAGAAGAAAAAACTGTATTAACATCTTAGGTATAGAGGCTTGTAAGGTATTAGTGAACTAACATGTGTGGGGGAATCAACCTATAACCACCTTTAAACTTTTGCGTGTTTGTGTTATCAGGAAATTCCTCCTCGTTGGGCTGGAACGCTGTAGAGATCATTCAATCATTTGTTATAGATATTTAAGTTGTTGAGCAATTCTGGGAATATAATCTTTTTTATATATATATTTGAATGACTGGATCAGTACTTAAAGAAAGAAAACAGAGAAAAAGGGATGAGTAAGAGCAGGTGGAGAGATAGGGGATGACAACAAACGTGGGAAGCACCCCGACATGGCTAATCAGCGGGTAGGGATGGGGCATCTCTGATCCATATAAGGAAGTCATCAGAGTATCGAAACATCGACCATGAGGTCCAAGTAATGGAGAACTGTTCCTCCTTCCCTGCTTCCTGCGCCAGCAAACGCTCCAGATCTCTTATCCGATCCACCTCGACAGCCCAATCCCCCAAGGAAGGCACATCCACTATTCTCCAATGTCTGGGGATGACTGTCCTGACCGCGGCCAAAAAGTGTCGCAGTATGTCTTTTTTAATCAACTTAAGTGGGCCCGGAAGCATAGATAGTAGGGCTATCTCTGGTGTGGGCTTAATTGAGGTCGCCATCAGACCTTTTGCCAGAATTTCCGAATTGGAGGGCATGCCCACCATATGTGGAGCATTGTCCCACTAGAGGACAGGCATCTCCAACAAGCATCTGAGATAGAGGGGTTAAATCGTTGGATAGTCACCGGGCATCTGTACCATCTCGTTAATAGCTTAAACCCCTTTTCTTGATTCTTAGTTGCCAAAGAGATCTTATGTGTTAAAATAAAGCTTTTTTGCCAATCAGCAGGGGAGATGGAATGCTGTAGATCTGTTTCCCATTTCTGCGTGTATATTGGAAGGTCAGGGGTGGATACATTTAATAGAAGGGAGTATAACAGTGATACTACATGTGTTGGGGGATCTGGCTGTAAGAGCAGCTCATCAAAGTCTGTTGGGTCGTCTAGGATTTCTGAAATGGGGGAGAAAGTACGTATGTATGATATTAATTGACTCCTTTGTAACCACATGGTTGGGGGCCCCGCACTCGTCTGGGGAGGTATGTCCGGTCTCAAAGATGGGTCAGCGCGTAGTACCTGTGACAAACGTCTATGACTATCCCTATTCCAGGGTCCAAATCTCTCCTCAACCTCTGCCGGAGAGAAGGCCGGAATCCCAAAGAGAGGAGTCATTGGGCCCCAGGGTTTAGATAATTTACTCGTTAATAGCAGTCGGTCCCATATCTGAAGAGTCTGATGGGTAAGGGCAGTAGAGAGGGTACCACCTTTACGCCAAGTCGTAGGTGTCCACGGCAGGGCGCAGAGATCAGCCTCATTGAGATGTTTTTCCAATTGAACCCAGAGCTTGGAGGAGGAGTGGTGAAACCAATCCACAATACGTGTGAGTACCGCTGCCTTGTGGTAGGAAGAAGCATCTGGGACCCCAGCCCCCCCCCGGGCCTTCGGAAGGATCATTGTGTCATATTTTATCCTGGAGTGGTTTCCTTGCCATATAAATTTAGAAAAAATCTGGCGAAGCTTTTTGAAAAATGGGGAGGGGATGTGAATACGTAAGGTTTGGAAAAGGTAGAGGAATCGAGGGAGGACATCCATCTTTAAAGCATTCACCCTACCCAACCAAGAGAGCTGTTTAGATGCGTATGTGGTCAGATCCGCTTGTGTTCTAAGAAGTAGGGGGGTAAAGTTGCTGTTGAATAATTGGGAAGTGTCTGTTGGGATATGAATTCCTAAGTAACGAATAGACGTGGAATTTGTCTTAAAAGGGAAGGAAGACGCAAGTTGTTGGAGAGCTGTTTCTGGGAGTGAAATGTTGAGTATTTCTGACTTACTATGATTGACTTTAAAGTTACTAACATCTCTATATCTCTGAAACTCCTGCATAATGGAGGGTAATGAGACTTGCGGTTGGGTCACAAAGATGAGTAAGTCATCTGCAAATAGGGCAAGTTTAGTATGTATGGGGCCTATACGAACACCGTGGACTGCCGGGTTGTTTCTAAGGGCGATGGCTAGGTGTTCCATAACAAGAACATATAGAATGGGGGATAAGGGGCACCCCTGTCGCGTTCCATTGCGAATAGTGAATTTTGGAGCTAGAGATCCATTTAGTCTAATCCTGGCGGAGGGAGAAGTATAGAGGGACATTATTCTTGAGAGCATATTTTGGCCCAGACCCAGTTGTTGTAGTGATAGGCACAAAAATTGCCAGTCGACGCGGTCAAAGGCCTTTTCCGCGTCTACCGTGAGAAGGCACAATGGAACATTGTGGGTTCCAGCATAATCTGCAATGAGAAGTGTTTTCAGGGTGTTATCTCATGCCTCTCGTCCACTCACAAAGCCCACTTGATCTAGGTGTATTATTCGGGGTAGCAACGGTTGTAGTCTATTAGCCAGCCCCTTCGCGTACACTTTCAGATCAGCCCCTATCAGCGAAATGGGTCGGTAGTTAGCACATATAGTCAGGTCTTTGTCTGGTTTTGGGATGAGAGTGATATGTGCCTCTAGAGTTTGTGGTGGAAATACCGATCGCTCAGAGATTGAATTAAATACTTTTGTTAAGAAGGGAGTGAGAAGGGGAGCAAATTGTTTATAAAATTTCGGGGTGAAGCCATCAGGGCCCGGACTTTTACCAGATGGGGTAGATGCAATGGCGCGGGCAACCTCATCTTCCAATATCGGAGCTTCCAAGTCCTCTATCGTTTCGTCATCTAGGGTAGGTAATGCGTTTTGTGCGATATATGAGGCATGCGTGTCCGCTCTAGTATAAAGGGGATCAGTGGGGCTTGTTACAGGTATGTTATAGAGGGATTGATAGAAGTCCCGGAAAACCTGTCCCATCTCAGAGGGTGACGAGACAACTTTCCCAGAACTGTCCCGTATATGGGGTATAAAGGTGTTAGGTTGTTTGGTATGTAGGGTGTGAGCCAGTGATCTACCACATTTATCCCAGAATTTGTATTGGTGAAAGGCTAGTTTGTTCGCAAATGTACGGGCTGAAGCCTCATATAATTTCCTAAGCTGAGAGCGATCGGAAGAAACCTCCGCAAGCACCTCCACAGTCGGGGAGCGTTTATGGGTAGTCTCTAGTGTCCTGAGTTTGTGTACAGCCGTGGCTATTGCAGCCGAGCGTTCTTTCTTCATGCGGGCACCCATTGAAATAAAACTACCCCGTAAGACCACCTTTAATGCCTCCCATTTAATGGGTGGTGAGGTGTCATCAGAGGCGTGGTCTGTAAAAAAATTTGAAATAGTCTCCGCTATCCGAGTATCGAACCCTGGCTCAGTCAGAAGCGAGTCATTCAACCTCCATGTCCATTCTTTTATTGGAGTAGAGGGGACTGTAAATGTCAGGAATAAAGGAGAGTGGTCGGACCAAACCATAGGGTCTATTTCACAATTTGAGGACCAATCTAGACAGCCGTGATCGACCAAAAAATAGTCTAAATGACTGTACGATCGGTGCACGTTGGTAAAGTGTGTGTAGTTTCGTGATTCTGGGTACAATATCCGCCATATGTCTACAAGATGCATATTGTAGATGGCACATTTTAGGGCCCGTATTTTAGGGAAGGATATAGAGGAACGGGATGTCGATGAATCCAAAAGTGGATCCAGAGGAGTGTTGAAGTCCCCCCCCGAGTATGAGCTTACCCTCCGCGAAACCCGATAAGATCTTAAAATACTGTAAGGCCGATGGGACTTGGTGTGTGTTAGGTAAGTATAAATTAGCTATTGTAAATTTGGTCCCCCATAGGGAGATTTTCACAAAGACGTACCTGCCCTGGGGGTCTGCCATATGGTCAAGCAGTTCAATAGGGAGTGTTTTATGAAACGCAATAGATACCCCCTTAGATTTTTGTGTTGGATTGGTACTGTGGATCCATCTATTAAAATATCTACTGGAGCAGGAAGGGGTGGATTCAGAATGGAAGTGGGTCTCTTGCAACAAAAGCACATTAACTCGTCTTTTGTGCATCTGATATAGTATTTGCCCACGTTTCGAGGCAATATTCAGCCCATTGACGTTGTATGAACAAAATTTCAATTGGGGGCATGAGGTTACCGTATGAGCCATGTCGGGGTGCTAGAGACTATGTAGGGGGGAAAACAATAGGATATAAAAAAAAAGTACGTAGAACAGTTCGGGGTAGAGTGGGGAGAAGAGGTGAAATATAGAAGTGGGAGAAAAGGAGAGAAAAGAAAGGAGAGAGAAGAGTATGAGGATAATAGAGAAGGTAAGGTGTAAGTAAAAGGACACCTAAAAATATGTCCAGAAAACTAATGTGTTTGCTAACGCAAAACACTGCGTGATATATCACGCTTTAGGCACAAACAGTGCCTGTCCTACTGTGGGGGGAAGGTCGAAATGGGTGAACCCGAGCCGTGATCCCAACAGCGAAACAGGCATGTATATATAGTATATGTGGCACATTAATCATGTAAAACGTATGTGAAGCATAAGGCAGCTTAACGAGAACAGGTGAGAACAATCAACTAAATATCAACAGTGGGTATAGGTAGTTAATCTGGAATCATATAGAAAATAAATTGCAATTACATTAGTTCCCTCTTGTAAATAAATCAGTTAGTCACAACTGCAGTACGCGCATAGGGGCATAGGGGGAAGTGGGGGGCCCACCCGAGGAGGCATCCAATCGCATCATATGTGGCGCCTTTTAAACTTAATTCTCCCAAAATGAGGGTTAATTAAGACCGGTGGCCAAACCTCCCTCCGGCGCGGCTCCCCCACTCCCGCCACACACCCCCCCACCGCACGCCACAGAGGGAGAGGGTGAGAGGGAACAATCTGACATAAAGCAAAACATTTTATATAAAACCGTTGTATTGTATCAGTACCTGACTCCCTTCATAGTGAGAGTCTTAAGGTGACCATAGGCTATGTTCTCTCCCGAACCCCAGCCATATAGTAAATTGGCAAAGAGCAGGAAAAGAGCCAGAAGGTCCGACCTCCGCTGTCACTTCATCATTTACCAAGTGTTCCAGGGGTCTCGGGCAACTTCTGGGTTAATCTTCTGGAGAGGTGGGTCGTCTTATCCCTGGGCCAGAAGAGACTGACCTAGACCTAGGTCGTCTGCGAGGCTGTGGGAGTGGACCAAGTCCCAACTGTCTCGATCCGTCAACTGGAGGGTCTAGCCAGTTCAAGACATCAACCGGCTCTTGCTCAAGAAATATGAAAAAGTCAGGCAGTTGATCTGGATCGGAGAGCGTGAACCTGCTATCTCCCCGTGTCACCTTGATGCTGAAGGGGTGGCCCCATGTGTAGGAGGCACCGGCTTGCCGTATAGGATCTAGTAGAGGGCGCACCACTCAACGCATGTATAGCGTATTGCGAGACAAGTCAGGGTATAGGTGGATAGAGGCTCCAAAGAAGTCTACTGGGCCCACTTTCCATGATCTCCTCTTTCAAGGTATAATAGTGGACCCGACAGAGGACATCGCGGGGGGCGACCCTCTCGGGCCCCCCCCGGCCCGCCCACCCTGTGAACACGATCCAATTCAATTGGTGATGTTGCCTCTCTTCCCAGTACTTTATTTAGGATGGATATGACAGTGGGTTTCAGTTCTGCTCCTGATGTTGCCTCAGGTAGACCTTGTAGTCTAATATTGTTTCTGCGACTGCGGTTTTCGCTGTCTTCAATGCGAAGCTGCTGGTGGCGTAGGCGACGGAGATGTGTCGCAGATACCGATTCAAGGGCTGTTATACGTGCCTCATGGTCATCCTGAGCAGTATGTAAGACTGATACCACTTCCTCATTAGCTGTAACTTTTTGTCTCAGCGCGTTCAGCTATACTTGTAGGGAATCTTCCATCTTGCTTGCCCAGGATTCAAAATCAGTTCTGAAGGCAGACAATAGGGCTGTAGCTACCGTTCTAATGGGCACTCCCGTCAGGGGGTGAGGGGTTGTCTGTAGTTCCCCGGTGTCTGTGTCTTGCGATGTGACTGACCTTGTAGAGGAGGCTGATGTCTCTCCTCTGGATTCTTGGAGTTTCTCATTTGCGTCTCCAGTCATGCTAGCTGTTACGGGAGTGGCGGTGGGTGGCTTGGTCTTCCCTGGGTTGCGTCCAGGCACCATCTTGTCTTTAGGGGTTCGGGGATCAGTCGGTGCTGTTCTAAGTAGATACCTCTGTATGGTGCCTTGTTGAGGGTCAGTAGGTTCCGAGGAGTGTGAGCTAGCTGCCGCCATGTAAAATGCAGGTTTGCTGTATTGCGGCATTAGCCTGTGGCTGTCGGGATGGCACGGGTCTCAGGGGTGTGCGGCTTTAGCCATCCATGGTTGATTACTCTCTATCGAAGCCCCCTCTTCCACAAAAATAGGGGGGGTCTGGGGGGGGAGGGGCAGGCCCGAGAAAGCAGCAATGTCCCCCTGTCAGTGCAGGTGGCTATTCTAAGTGCTGTATGCGCAGATGCACAGGGAGGAGAGCACAGTCTAGGTATGACTTGTCTCCTTACAGTGTGGGCCCGGCTTCACTGTTAGGCCGCAAGATGGCGGCCGGTGCTGGATGTCCCCAAATAATAGAAGAGCCTGTACCTTAGTCTCTGGGGCAGTGCAGGGGTGTCCACTGTATAGGATGGTGTGCTGGGTGAATCCTGTGTCTCTGATTGTTGCCCCAAGGTCCGGTCCACTGTGGGCCGCGAGTGTCTGGGGCCTACAGCCGTCAGCTCCGGAGGCAGCAGTCCCGAGTGTAGGCCGAGTGGGTGTAGGCCGATCGATCGCCCTCCGCACCGCCGATCGCAGTACGCGAGTCTGGGGATTCTGGCTGTCCTGTAGGCCGCAAGATGGCGGCCGGCGTTTAGTAGGCCGCGGGTGTCTGGGGCCCACAGCTGCCAGCTCCGGAGGCAGCTGTCCTGAGTGTAGCCCGATCGATCGCCCCCCCCCCCCCCGCACCGCCGATCGCGATACTCGAGTCCGGGGATTCCGGCTGCCCTGTAGGCCGCAAGATGGCGGCCGGCGTTTAGTGCAGGGCCGGCCTGGGATTAAGCTAATCCGCCGGCTGTATAGGTTAATTTGCCCCAGAAGCACTGCAGTGTGTACTCGATAGTCGTGGGGTACAGCTGGGGGAAGGTTTTGAGCTGTATAGGCTTCGGATGGCTTTAGATTGCAGAGGACTCGGCGGAGCTCCTCTGCAGCATGTCCACCCACCTCAACGTCCGGACACGCCCCGATAAATATGTTTTCAATGCATCTACAATGCCTTGTACACTACAACTTAACTTTTGTGGCTGAACAATTATGAAATGTGAAAGGCGTGTGTCGCAGTACCAGATTTCTGGACTAGGAGTGAATTCTGGCCTGTACACAACATTGTAAAACTGTTAGATTTTATTTTATTTAGGATGCTGTTATTAACCCTATATTTTGCTGCAGTGTACTACATGCAATGTTTATAACCCCCTACTATTCTTTTTAAACTTCCTTTAAACATAATTATATATGCAACTTTTAGAAAAAGAAAATCTTCACTGCCTCTGTTCTTTTCTGCTCACTTTTTGTATTCCTTGAATTTTTTTGTCATTGTATGCAGTAAGGGGTGTTACAAAATAATCTGCCCAGCTGACAGAAAGGATAGTTATGACACTATTGTCATCAAAATGTTGAAATTTTATATTTCATCTATATCTCATTCTCTCTCTTTATTAAAAGATCAAATATCAGGTTTTCTATAATCCAGATTATATGTTTGATTGCAAAATAAGTGCCTAGTTCGTATATAGACTACCTGCTTTATTAAGGAAAAAAAAACAAATATAGGCATTGTCCTCTAGCAAAAGGATTATGATACCTGAGTATAATCACCATCATTTTCTGGAAGAAGGAGTAATTTTTTTCTCAGTAGGAGAATTGTCCTAAGAATATTTAAAACTGCGTGTTATTTTTTTCTTTTCATCTCAAACAGCTGGGTAGAATTTAAAATAATTTTTGTTTAAAGATGAGGCTAATTAAGACTAGACGTTGCTATTTAAAGCCGACTTTCGAGCATATATAAAATCTACAAATGAATGCAGCTTGGTACTTGTTAATCATTTAACATATATTTTTAAATGCAAGCAATAAAAACACCTGCTCTTGACATGGTTTTAGTCTCTTGCAATCCACTGTACAGCAGAGCTTACATTGGAAGAGCAAGAAGCAGCACAAGGAGCCAGTCAGTTATTTTATATTGCCCATAGGAGCAAGGGCATGCTGATAGAAGGAAAGAGCAGAGTTACAGAGATATGTTCTGCTTGTCAGTCTGCTGCTTTTCCTTTCACTACCCTGTTTCCCCGAAAATAAGACCTAGCATGATTGTCGGTAATGGCTGCAATATCAGCCCTACCCCCCAAATAAGCCCTACCCTGTTTCCACGAAAATAAGCCCTACCCTGAAAATAAGACCTACAAGGACTTTAACTAGGGCTTATTTGGGGGGTAGGGCTTATATTGCAGCCATCACCGACAATCACGCTAGGTCTTATTTTCGGGGGAAACAGGGTATCAGTTCATAGGCCAGAAGACAAGACCTGTATGTGTCACTTATCTGTAATAGAGCAAAATAAGATCTCCTTCCCTGACAGACGAGGCTGTGCTGTGTTGGAGAGCCTTGTAAATTTCAGGACTGGATGGACAGAAATACAAATCCTTTGGAAAGAAAACAATTCACAATGTCTGAAACCTTTTTCAAATTAAAAAAAAAAATTAACTACTAAAATCTTTGGTGACATTTACTGCTTGTGTTTCTTTTAGCTGACCCTGACAGAAATGTGGTGAGTCCTGAAAATGGCATGATTGTGTAACGTTACAAAGCATTGTTGGGTGTTATTTACTAAAGGCAAAGACACTTTGCACTACAAGTGCAGTTGAAACTATGCAAAGTGGATTTTCCCTTAGGAAATAACCCCAATTGTCACTGAAAACACCAATTAGAGTACAACAAAAGTTTTGGAGCGTTGAAACAATAATCCACACATTCTTGATTAACAATCTTTTTAATACCAGCACAATTACATGTGCATTTAGAAAAGGTTTTTTAAAACAAACCAACATATTTGTTGTATAACAATTTTTGGGGTCACATTAGAAAAAGTAGAAATGTCCATTTAAGATAAAAACAGGCATGTTTAAAACCAACAGGAAAGACACAAATCTTGAACTTACAAAGTTCACATTTGGTAGAACTTGAAGGCAATATCAGACATGAGTATTTACAAACTGTGTTTGATATTGCGTTCAGATGGGGTGAAGTCACCCCTAGAAAAGCCAAGTTTTGAAGATGCACACAAATTGCCGAATGTCAACATGTGCTAACTGCCATCACGGGGGATCAAGGGACGTGTTTTGTGGGTGCAACCCCTTCCTCACAGCTACTTTATTATTGAGGAAGGGGTTGCACCCTCAAAACGCCTACATTGATCTCCCGTGATGGCAGATAGCACATGTTGACACACTGTGTGCATCTTCAAAATTTGGCTTTTCGCAAATATGTCAAAAAATGGTAAAAATTTTTAGCTCACAAAAAGCACAAAAAAAAGGGATTTCGAGGGGTTTTAAACTCTCCCTAAAACATCAGTGATGTTCTTCATTTTTTTTTTGAACATCATTGATGCTTTTCTGGATGTTTTCCAAGTCCCTATTACACCCCATGATCTCCCCGATCAGGATTTGTGCACTTTCTGAGGTAAAATGCCCTGGATCCACAACATCATGATCACCTAAAAAGATAGAAACAAAAACACACTATGTGTTATAAATCTGCTGGCATCCATCTCTTACCTGAGCCTTTGGTCACAGACACTCACCTGTTGTGGTGACTAGTTCCACCACATCTCCTTCCTCCTCCTCCTCCTGTTGGCTTTGGTGGGTCTCCACTTCTTCATGAGGTGGGGGGTCTCTGGTCTCCTCGGATGAGGAATGTCCTCCGAGTCTTTTATCCCCTATGTAAAAAAAAAAATAGGTATACTTAGCACACAGATATTTGATGGCAGAAATAGGAATATGAAACATTGCTTGGAAGTGGGGTACAATTGTCTGTTTTGGCAGAGTTCCAAGATGTAGTATGTTTATTGTCCTTTGTCAAGCTTCAAAACTTTACCTGTTTAGTACAAGCTTCACAAATGGAGTCACCCCTATAGTATACACTGGAGCACCTGTGTGGACCCCCTAATAAAAAGTGTTCTTGTGTCCCACACTAGTGCTCCAGCGTCCAGATGCGAAAACTGCTGAGTGTCCTCTCCTTACACAGAATCTAGTTTGCATTTCATTCTAGTTACAAACCCATCTACACAACCAAATTATTTTCAGACAAGTAGGCCATAAAAAATGTTGGCAAATGCATATGGCCAAAACAATGGTGTTTTCTAGGCCGAACGAACAATGTTTTATACGAACGAATAATGTGCCCATGAACATGAAAGTTGCCATTTTAAACTGTACAACAGTTAAGAAAAGCACATGGAGTAGCACGAACGTAATACAAATAAAGATTAGGAACACAGGACAACTACTTACTTTTTTGCAGCACTCTCCAGATCCTTCTGTACTGCTCATGCTCTCTTAATTTGAGGTCCAACCACCGCTTCCTGAGCTGATCTTTCAATCGTCGTATCCCGAAATTCCGGTGCAAACTCTTGACCACTTTCGCCACGATCTTGGCCTTTCGGACATTGGGGTTGGTGTAAGGTCCATACTTCCTGTCATAGTCGGCCTTCTTCAGGATGTCCACCATCTCCAACATCTCCCCAAAGGACATATTTGATGCCTTAAATCGTCTCCTTCTGGATCTGAACGTTTCAAGCTCCGGCTTTCCTCCTCCTCGTTGCTGTAATTATCAGACACCTGCTGTGTCTCCGCCATGTGCTCTTCCCCCACTGCGCCGAACGAGAAGGGGCAGGGAATAGACTAGAAAGAACATCAGGGGCGGGTGGAGTTTCACGCATGCGCACTGTCTATAAAGCAGAACACGCGTGCGTAGTGCGTATGATCTGTGAGCGGAGGAAGGAGTAACAGAGGCACCGATCGTGATAGCGAAGGTAAGATTTAACATTGGGCTTATACTGCTTCTAGATTGAAGCCTGTATTTGCACAAGTTTAGAAGACTTTAGGCTGACATTAGGGTTTGTCTTGTGTTGTGTCTTGCAGTGAAAATGGATATCTTGAAGGATCAGGACTTTATGCCAATCTTCATTGATATGTTCAGGGAGCTGCCTTGTCTATGGCAGATAAACCACCCTGAATATAAGAACCAAACAAAGAGGAAGGCAGCGCTGGATAATTTGTTGGAATTTGTGAAGACGGTGATCCCCACAGCAGACATCACCTATTTGAAGGTTCTAATTGGTGGCCTGAGGAGCACTTATCTAAGGGAATGCAAGAAGGTCCAGGATTCCCAGCGATCAGGAGCAGCAGATGACATTTATGTCCCCAGGCTGTGGTACTATGACAGACTGCATTTTCTGGCAGGTCAGACTGAACCCAGGCCAGCACTCTCCACTCTTCCTTCCACGCTTCCTTCCCCCCCAGCTGAGGCTTCTGACGCCCAACCTGGGCCTTCCAGGCAGCAACATGTGGAGGAGCCCAGATTGAGCCAGGTATAGCATTCTTCTAAATATTGCTGGTTGTTCAATCAATGATGTTAAATAGATGTTAGTCTGGAGTACTAATTTATGATTGTGATTGATGAAGCAAAAACTAAAACCATGTCCCTTTTTCATACACAGGGAAGTCTCAGCCAGGAGGTGGCCGGGCCAAGCAGGCTGCCTGATACCCAGGTCCCTACCCTCCACCTTCAAAGAAAAAGTGGCAGGAAGAGAAGTAACCTGGAGGAGTCTACAGAGGCCCTTAGAACACCCCACAGTGTGGAGGAGGACTTTGCTGGCATAACTGCATGCAAAATGAGGCAGATGGAGGAGGGCCAACGACTCCTGTGTGAGTTCTTAATTTTGGAAGCTCTAAATAAGGGCTTGAGGGGCCAAGTCACATGTGCAACCCACATTTGTGACCTCACACATAGTCCTCCTCCTCCTCCAGGTCCTACTCCTCCTCCTCCTTCAGGTCCTACTCCTCCTCATGCCACATCTCCAACACCAGAGCCACAGCATGGAAAGAAGTGTGGAAGGAAGACCAGAGAGTGATGGCCCTGGGCTCAGTCTGGTCTGATAAAATATGCAGCCTCTTGTAGTACCACAGCCTGGGGACATAAATGTCATCTGCTGCTTTCAGTATCTCTGGAACTTCTGGACCAGACTGCACTCCCTTAGATATGGACTCCTCAGGCCACCAATTTTGCTGTAAAAGAATTGATGTCTGCCCTGGAGGTCCAAGGCTTCGCCAATTTCTGCTACTTATACTCAACTATGTGTGTTTTCCTTCAAAAAAGGACAGTTTGTGAGGAGGCAGGTACATTTCAAAAATACAATGTGAAATTAACAAGAGACACCAACACCAAACAATCTCCTTGAGATTAAATAATACAAGATAATAATGGTGTTGTGGTAACTTGACACACAAAACACACCCAAAAATATTCTGGAGTAAAAAAAAAAAAAAACATCAGCCTTGAAACAAATACAAAACCAAAAAAAAATCAGCCTTGAAAAAAATACAAAACAAAAATAAAAAAAACAAAAAAAAATTTTGTCAGATGTGACAAATCAAAATATATTGAAGGAATCACGATAAATAATAAAGAAATAAGTTTGTGAGAAGTCTGTGTGAATATGAGCAGCAAAACTTTTTCATTCTTCTAGCATTATAAAGAAGAAGAGAGTGCGCTGTATTAAACAATTTTAAACATTGCAACCTGATGAAAGTGCTCTATCCATTCCGAATGCTAATTTTACCAGACCGAGCTGTTCCGTCTCGGAATTTCTTCTGAGCATGCGTGGCACTTTATGCGTCGGAATTGTCCACATACGGTCGGA
This sequence comes from Aquarana catesbeiana, assembly GCF_042186555.1. Taxonomy (NCBI): domain Eukaryota; kingdom Metazoa; phylum Chordata; class Amphibia; order Anura; family Ranidae; genus Aquarana; species Aquarana catesbeiana. The sequence goes on along the minus strand of NC_133327.1, from coordinate 321,016,188 downwards.
ATTGACGCGATCGGATTTTGTTGTCGGAAAATTTTATAGCCTGCTCTCAAACTTTGTGTGTAGGAAAATCCGATGGAAAAAGTCCGATGGAGCCCACACACGGTCGGATTTTCTGACAACACGCTCCGATCGCACATTTTCCATCGGAAAATCCGACCGTGTGTACAGGGCATTAGACTGTCCAATAATCACAGCTGCTTAAGGAGAAGATTGTGTTCTCACAGCTAATTTCTAACCATTTTTGAGTATCTCATGCCCCAACCCCTCTCCTGTTACAAGTTTTATCAGCAATTAATCTTAAAAAGACATCTCCTAGACTGTGTTACTGGAGCCAGTGTGAATGGACTGGTGCTTGCTGTGGTTGGCATCCTCTCTACTTTTAAGGGAAACAACAGGTAATATCAGCAACCCCTTCAGGGGTAGTGTAACAAATAATTTAAAAAAAACTAAACCTAAAGATCCAGAATATCTATTGACTTAGTAAAAAATATATATATAAACCTTGGAGAATGCTGGAAATGTTCTTTTATTAAAATACTAGAAGGCACTGAACATGTCTGAGCTGATTCCCTGAAGTATTTTTAGTGCATAAGCATAATGTAATTTATTTATCAAATCTGACAGGAAATGTACTACAATGGAACTAGATATAGACTTCTGACATGATATACGATATCTACTATATATGAAGCTTTGATCACTTACAGCAATGTTAACAAATCACAGGTCAAGCATTTATCACCATAACCGGAAAATTGATTTCAATGCTTACTGTAGTTTTTCTTTCCTGACAAACTTCATGGCGGCATACTATTGGTTAAAAAAAAAAAAAAAGACAACTCAGGGAGGGAATGCTCAATTTTTTTTTTTACAAGTGGTGGCATGGAAAGGGGGGGCAGATTCAACACATTAAAGAGACATAAAAGTATTTATTAAGGACAAAGTAGCCGTCTTACAAATCATCTCATCTTTCCCACATTCACCAAGCCAAACCGCTCTAGGGTTGCCAGAACTAAATCTCAACGCGTGAGCAGGAGACTCTGATATTGGCTTAAGAGCAGAATGTTGTCTAGATAGTAATAAATGTGAGCTACTACTGTAAGAATGGCTTAACACCCTGGGAAATATGGTTACAGTAAGCTGAAAAGAAGGTAAACAAATTGAAAATAAAGTGGTGTAAAAGAAACCAGAAACGAAAAGCAAATACGGTATATTTTTGATGGATAGATTTTATCATGGAAATAAATGTATTTTATATTAATTAAAATAAGTCAGTTTTCTGGCTTCCTTCAATTGAATAGTTTACAGAGATTGCATTTTGAAAAGCTCTTTCCGGTTGAACTTGTTGAAGTACTTTAGATCTATGACTGGCCCCTAGTCCTTGTCTTTTCCTGGACTAGAAAAATGGCAAACACACTCCCAAAAAAATGCTACTGATGTGAACCGCAGTAACTCCCCATTGTTCAAGTAAGGACTTTACTAAGGTGAAAAGAATTCCTTGATCTTGCATGCTGGTATCTTTGTCAGCATAAATGTTAGATTGGAGTCTTTAGAAATTTCTATGAGTGACCTTCTGAGATCGTTTTAAAATTGAGTGGTCTCTTATTTTGTCTGCCTAAACTCAGAGGAACCTGGATAACCTGACTCCCAACTGGGAAATTTGGGCGGGCAAAACTTCAGGACTTCTGAGCTTCTAGCTCCATCTTGGTAATGCTTTTAGTTTACTTCAAAAAGGAGAATTAAAAGTTTCTCACATCATGCGTTCCCAATGCTGACAGATGCCCCCATCACCTTGCTTGCAACCCCCCCCCCCCCAACAGCATCTTTGTTTTACTGAGAGCTAGCAATTAAATTGTGCAAAGAAAAATATGTGACAAAGGACCAGCAAAAGCTCTTTCATAGCATTGAGAAGACTATATAGGGGTACTTCACTTGACACATCAGGTGGACCAACAGAATTTACACCAGCAAGGCAGGTGAACCACAAAACAGATCCAACGAGCATGAAGAGGAGAAAAGAAAAGGAATTCAGTGGCTGTGTAGGGATACAAATTAACTGATTCATGTCACAAAGAAAACAAAATAAAGGGGGTAGAAACTATCCCTTAGTATGGTGCAATGCCAGGTAACTACAGTATGTAATCAATGGCTGGTTGTTGTGATTTATGGTCCTTTCTAGGTATAGGGGGTAAAAACGACCCATTAATATACTGATATGCCAGGAAAGTAACTATGGGGGAGATTTACTAAAACTGGAGCACTCAGAATCTGGTGCAGCTGTGCATGGGAGCCAATCAGCTTCTAACTTCAGCTTGTCCAATGAAGCTATGACAATAAAACCTGGAAGCTGATTGGTTTCTATGCAGAGCTGCACCAGATTTTGCACTCTCCAGGTTTAGTAAATGACCCCCTAGTTTTCCTTTATTATCTGGTTGCTGTCACTAGTGGGATGTAATTAGTATATTTGTGACTCAACTTAAAGGGGTTGTAATCCCTCTAGGTTTTTCACCTTAATGCATTCCATGCATTAAGGTGAAAGCCCTTCTGTAGTGCAGCACCCCCCCAGACCCCCCCCCCTTACATACCTGAACACGATCATTCCAGCAACGGGAATGAGCACAGCAGCTCCAGAGGTTGTCTGGGGTCCTCATTGGATAGATTGAAAGCAGCAGGAGCCATTGGCTTCTGCTGCTGTCAATCAAATCCAGTGACACGGGAGCCAGGAGCGGGGCCAAGTCCTGCTGTCTGTGTCAATGGACGCAGCAGCAGGACTTGGGAGTGAGCCTGAGTTTTTGTTATTTAAAAAAAAAGTCAAAACAAACCTTTACAACCCCTTAAACAAAAAGTTTTTTTGTTTTTTTTTACAGTATTCAGTTCCCAATGGGACAAAGTAGCTGCAATGTCAGACCAGGCACCCCCTGCTACCCAGAACAGCACTTGGTAAGGAGACAGTTTCTTTGCTACCATGCACCTATGTTCAGCTCCAAGCACTCCCAGCCTGAGACAAGCACTTCAGTATGATTTTCTTTCCAACAGGTCGGTGATCGTCAATCATGATTGACGTGGATTACATTGCTGGTCAACATGATTAATGATGAATTTACATCAATGGACTTTTTTCTTTTTTTTTTTTTACCTTTTTTGTAAATGATTAATCAGGGGTACTATGTACTCCTTACTCATTTACATATTGTGTGGTAGTATTTGGGGCCCAGCTATTTTTACAGTTTCCAGATTCTGATATTACCTTCAGCAGTCACCCACAACCACCATGCCAGGGAGGTGGGGAGCAGGCCCTTGTTCTCATCTGCATCCAGACAAGGTGCCCTCCCTACATGTAAAAGGTGTCCTAGCATGGTTCAGGACAGAAGAGGACAGCATGCTTGCGCATTGCCCCGCCCTTTCCCGGCCAACCAACTTGAATAAGGGTAAGGGCCTGGTGTGGATTTTTGGGGGGGTGACTCCACAAATTTTTTCACAGTTTTTTTTCATGTGGTTTACTATTAAAATTCATACCAAACCCTCATAAAGTATAAGGAGCAGGTATTGATTTAGGGTGAGACCCAAAAGCATACCTCCCAACATTTTGAGATGGGAATGAGGGACACCTACTAACAAATGTATGTAGGCATAGGACACACCCCCTGTCACACCCCCTTAAAGGAGAATTAACCAAAAGAAAGGTTAATTAAATCCACAAGGACTTTTTTTTACCACTACTTTTCCTTTATCTTGGCTTTTAAAATGTACAAATTCAGCAATTTAGAAAATGGATGAAAGGTTTAGCACTGGGAAACACTTTTTGAAAGATAAAAAGTGCATTTTATATACAACTATATGGATCAGACCAAAATGAGGGACAAATGAGGAGGAATGATGGACAGAGGGACATTGCTCCAAATCAGGGACAGTCCCTCCAAATCAGGGACAGTTGGGAGCTATGCAAAAGGTATGGTATGGAATCTGAGGGGCCCACGCTCCTTTGCTTTTTTTATTGAGTCCTCCCTATACCATACCTTAAAATCCATACCAGACCCTCATCTAGGATGAGGGTCTGGTAAAGATGAAGGGAATCTCCTTTGTTTACAAACAGAGGGAAATTGGTTAGGAAATGTAATTTACTGGCTGACAACTTCATTGGTATTTTCTTTCTTTGTTAGTGTCACCTTTGCTTGTGTACATCATACAGGTGTGTCACTTCACAGGTAGAACTAGGACATCCCTCAGGCATGCTATGTAAAGGAATTTTGCATTGTTAATGTTTCAGTTTAAGCATTATTAAAAGAGCAACTCCTTTGATATTTTGATTTTTTTTTTGGCAATGCCCAGCTTCCCATACCTTTTGTTTGATAATCCCTTGCCTACTAGACTTGAAAAAATATATATTTTTAAAGAGTCAGTGGAGTTCAGATTAATGTTTGCATTTCAGCACAGTTCGCTGAACCTCTGCAAATCAAACCCCAGTATGTCTCATCCCTAACAGAAAATAGAGAATGGTAGGAAAACGGGTGAATTATATGAATAATAAGCAAAGTCATTGTGGTCATTATAATCAATTTCAGCTTAATAATGATGTTTTAATTAAAAGTAAATAATTCACTCTCATAATTGAGTTCATTGGTTTTTAATGAACCCATGTTAAAGATCCATTGGGTTTCTGCTTGCCATTTTTCTAATGAAGTCATCCCTTCTGCTGTCTTTATGTACTTTCTCCGAAGCCCAGAATTCAGACCCTTGGCTAATTTTGCGCAGTTACTTCTAATATGGATAGAGTGAATGTTTGTTTTTGCCTCTAAATGCATTCTCCTATTCGCATGGAGAATTGAAAGTAAAGTTAATTAAACACATTTAATGTTTTCTTAGAAGTTCTGAGGGTGGCTGCGGGCAAGTGGGCTCAGCAGCAGGATGAGGCCCAAGCGGGTCAGAAAAATGTTTTGTGAATTTTGTCTAATAAATCTCATGAATTTATACCATAGAAACCATGCTATGTCTTTGGGGTGCCAATTGGGGAAAGGAAATTGTGATCCTTCCAGACTTTCTAGACATTGGGGTTTATTTACTAAGGCTGGAGAGTGCAACATCAGTCTCAGTTCTGCAGAGAAACTGATTTTGCTCTCTCCAGATTTAGTGAATAATCCCCATTGTGTTGTTTTGTTAAGTGAAGCCACTGGTAACAATTTGGGATCATATAACACAGTGGCTGTGTGCCTCAGATGAACTTTTCAAATAACCCTTCTTTGTACTCTAAGCTCCACATCATTGTATTTTTCTATCGAACATATTTAATTAGACCCTTTTAGGGCCCTTTCACACTAGAACACTGCCTTTTGAGATCTACAGCAGGTGTCAATGTAATGTTAACAACACCCCAAACAGAGGTCATAAACACAGTACAAAAGCACTATTTGATCAGCTTGCAGTGTGTGTGTGTGAAAAAGTAGTACATGCCCTATTTTTGGTGTGGTGCGATTTCAGCCTATTCAAAATGAATGGGCAGAAATGGCATTGCACAGAACTGCATGTGAATTGCACAAGAATGGCACATCGTTCCTGTGTGATTCACATGCAGTTCCTCATGTGAATGGGCCCTCAAATCTTACCTGCCAAAATATTGTAATTCCGTTTTTTTTAAACAAGCCATATCTATGAGATACTATACAAAGTACCAACCATTTACTTTTCTCCACCACAGCACTTGATATAACACCTGAGTAATGCTGTGACTGGATAAAGAAGGAACATTACTTTAATGATAAGATTATGTCTGTACTCCTTTTCAGCAATTTCCACTTGTTAGGTCGGCCATACACAGAGCAGATTTCTTTCCTGCAACCATGGATGGTTGATTCCCCCATTAACACCAGCCTGTCAAGACATTGTCTTCTCGTGGCGGAGAAGGAAACCAACCCCACCGGGAGAAGACAGTGATTATTGCTAGCGGCTATAGAAGCCACTAGTGATAATCGCAGATAACACTCAGCAGGCTGGTTGTACCCAAGTTGATCAATCGATCAACTTGGTGCATTCAGCCTACTCATACATGGTTCGAGTCTCGCCCGGTTCCTGCTGAACCGGACGAAATTTGAACTGTGTTAGATTCTCAACATTGTACAATGCAGTAAAGTCTGATCCCCCTTCTTTCACAGGTTTATGTACAGCAATACAAAGACAAATTAATTTACTATTTACATAACATGAATTAGTAATGAATATATAACTGGGTCATATGCTTTTACACAAAATATAACTCGCAAAGACCATTAAGATACTAAGAACTTTTTAATAAAAATATGGCGTAGTCTTTCTCAGCCAGTCTTTCTCAGGTTTCCCCAGAATTTGTTAGGGCAGGCCTTCAGCAGTGAACATTGGTGTATTGATTTCATGCGCTAGAGTCCCTGCTTAATTTCAGCACCAATGTGATACAGGAGAGCCAGTGGCATGAAACTGGCAGACCCTCCTTTCTTCTTTCTCAAGTATTTAACCACTGAATCCAGCTCTGATCCACATAGGCTGTTATATGATCACTCAGCACACTCAAAGTGAACAATCTATGCAAGATGACAGTCAAGGTAGAAAAAAAAATCATGTATTTGAAAACAGTGATCACTAATAGATTGCATATCATTTTAAAAAACGTGCACGTGGAAATGGGTGGTAGGTTGGAGGGTGTCTACTAATGAGGTCAGCTGGTCAACTCCTTCCTGTGTCATGACCTATAGTCTGTCCAGGAAGTAAGGCAGAAGTAATGGAGACTTTTTTTAATTAGCTATGAAGAGTCAGGTAATTGTGTGTAGAATAGATGGAAAGCTTTGTTATTTTTGCAAAAGAAGTACATTAATGCTATATTGGTACATAGGGGAACTGGAATTTGAACAAAGATGAACTTAGCCATTAAGGGACCCTTTGATCCTCTATGTAACTGCCCCTAGTGTGAGGGAGCTCCTTTCCACTTGCCATTAATGTAAGGGGACACGTCTCCCACTGGCTACCAATGTAAAATGACACTAAAATGATCACCAATGTATGTTATTGTACAGTGGGGTTCCTTAAAATCTGAATCATTTTGAATTTATTTTTATTTTGATAAAACTGTTATTATTTGTTTAAAAGGTTAAGAAAGGCTGATATAACAGAAGCATTTGTTTTTTGGAAACATGTACAATATATAATTGCCAACTTTCTAAAATAATATAAATTCAAAAGTATGACTGTGTAAAACTCTGTCAATGCTTCATGTTTAAAAAAATGTGTCACGTTATTCATTCATAAAATCATAGATACATATCATGAGAAAATAACCATGGATGATTTTAGAACAATAAATTGTTTTTTTATTGGAGGAATTGTGTTATTTTGGGTGCAGATTGCAGGGCAATCATTTTGCTATTTGCTTTAATACAGAGTCAATGACCCAAAACCAGCATGCAGCTAGTGAAGGGTTGGAACAGATGACATGCATAACCTTATATCACGTCAGTGGCTTGTTAAGTAAGGAAAAGGGAAAATAAGCATATACAGTATGTTTATTCTTACACATTTTTATATTTCAAGAGTAAAAAAGTAGCCAAATTTATTTCCTGCTCATCTGATTATCAGTAGAAATGCAGTTTGGAAATTCTTTTTCCATGAAAACAGAAATACAGATGTGTCATATAATGATTGTCAGGTCCTGGCTGATGTTAATGTGTTTCATCTCTTTTGTAAAATTTAGGTTGCTTGTGTGCTTGCGTTGATATGTTTGTTTGCAAAGTTTATGTGAATAATACTGAATGTCATTTGCATATGAATCCTTGCATTTGGCTTAAATGTATGATTTAATTACTAGCAGTGTTTCTTAGAAGCCTAGAATATAACACACACCTGAAGATCAAGCAGAGAGGTTCTAAGCTTTGTAGAGGAAAACAAAACTAACATGACTGTGGACGGATGAACTGACTCAAAGTGCAAACATTTTTTGTGGTTTGATCAAAAAAGATGACTTTGCGTTGCATCTGTGCTCCAGATAATGACATTGATAGAAGAACCCCATCATAACAACCGTATCCCAGTACACCACAAAGCACTGGTTTAACAGGCAGTTGCATGAAAGAAGAAATTTAATGGCATGTATATGGAACGGACAAAAAATACAGATAGTATGAGGCTTGATATAGAAGTATCAAAAACTCATTTACCAAAATAAGATTATATAAATGAATACTCTCAATTTGAGTGAACAGAATGTTATGAGAAATGTATTATAGAAATCGAAGATTAGATAAATAATTGGATTCTAAATGCAAAAGTCAAGAGGTTACTGTGCTCAAATTCCAGCAGGTCTAGTTTCTCAGTGCTATACCGATTGCTATCATTAGGTTTGGTAGTTTCTCTCCTTTGGGCCTAATTTACTAATCTAATAGGATGCCAGCAGCTGCCTGTGCTCTGTACTAGAGTGAAGAGTCTAGGCTGGATAATATAAGGATGTTAGTTGTTGAGTAGGGATGAGCTTCGTGTTCAAGTCGAACCCATGTTCGACTCGAACATCGTCAGTTCGATCGTTCGCCGAATTTCGAACGATATGGGCCGTTCGTGCCAAATTCGTGTGGCGCGTCATGGCCCATAATTCACTGCGGCATCGCAGTGCATTGCTAACTGATGATTGGCCAAGCATGCACTATGACCCGCATGCTTGGCCAATCACAGCACCATCTGTAGAGAGAGCTGTAATTGGCCAAAGCCAGGGTGGCTTTGGCCAGTTATGGCTCCGGGGGTTTAATACACGCCCCACACTATATAAGGCCGCCTGCACGGCAGCCCTGTGTAGTGTGTTCCGGCGTTGAGAGACAGAGACAGAGAGACAGTGTCATTTGATTTAAGTTAGATAGATTAGGCATGACAGTCAGTCAGTTAGCTGCACTTACAGTGTATTGTGTATATATATATGCATCCCAGGTGTTGTATATATATATATATATATATATATATATATATATATATATATATATATACATACAGTATATATATATATATACACTGTATTCAGTTTAGCTAGATCCGTTCCTGTTATCTTCCTACTGACAGGCAGGCTTGTGTTGTTACAGTATTTACTGCTACCTGAAGAAAATTGCTGGTGTTCTTCTGATCCTATTAGTACCACAGTCAGGCAGCTACACTATTTAGAGTTAGTGTAATGTGTCCTTCTCACAGTATTCAGCTAAAGCTACAAGTTAGTTTAGTGTGACCTCTGCACAATGTTCAGCTAAAGCTACAAGTTAGTGTAGTGCTTCCTCCTCACAGTGTTCAGCTAAAGCTAAAAGTTAGTGTAGTGCGACCTCTGCACAGTGTTCAGCTAAAGCTACAAGTTAGTGTAGTGCGTCCTCTAAACAGTGTTCAGCTAAAGCTACAAGTTAGTGTAGTGCACAGTGTTCAGCTAAAGCTACAAGTTAGTGTAGTGCGTCCTCCTCACAGTGTTCAGCTAAAGCTACAAGTTAGTGTAGTGCGACCTCTGCACAGTGTTCAGCTAAAGCTACAAGTTAGTGTAGTGCGTCCTCTGAACAGTGTTCAGCTAAAGCTACAAGTTAGTGTAGTGCACAGTGTTCAGCTAAAGCTACAAGTTAGTGTAGTGCGTCCTCCTCACAGTGTTCAGCTAAAGCTACAAGTTAGTGTAGTGCGACCTCTGCACAGTGTTCAGCTAAAGCTACAAGTTAGTGTAGTGCGTCCTCTGAACAGTGTTCAGCTAAAGCTACAAGTTAGTGTAGTGCACAGTGTTCAGCTAAAGCTACAAGTTAGTGTAGTGCCTCCTCCTCACAGTGTTCAGCTAAAGCTACAAGTTAGTGTAGTGCGACCTCTGCACAGTGTTCAGCTAAAGCTACAAGTTAGTGTAATGCGTCCTCCTCACAGTGTTCAGCTAAAGCTACAAGTTAGTGTAGTGCGTCCTCTGAACAGTGTTCAGCTAAAGCTACAAGTTAGTGTTGTGCACAGTGTTCAGCTAAAGCTACAAGTTAGTGTAGTGCGTCCTCCTCACAGTGTTCAGCTAAAGCTACAAGTTAGTGTAGTGCGTCCTCTGAACAGTGTTTAGCTAAAGCTACAAGTTAGTGTAGTGCGACCTCTGCACAGTGTTCAGCTAAAGCTACAAGTTAGTGTAGTGCGTCCTCTGAACAGTGTTCAGCTAAAGCTACAAGTTAGTGTAGTGCGACCTCTGCACAGTGTTCAGCTAAAGCTACCTTTAGAAGGTTGGTGGTGTTTTCCTGATCCTATCACTACCGCAGGCAGCTACATTATTTACATGTTAGTGTAGTGCGTCCTCTGCACAGTGTTCAGCTAAAGTTATCTGTAGAAGGTTGGTGGTGTTTTCCTGATCCTATCACTACCGCAGGCAGCTACATTATTTACCCGTTAGTGTAGTGCGACCTCTGCACAGTGTTCAGCTAAAGATACTTGTAGAAGGTTGGTGGTGTTTTCCTGATCCTATCACTACCGCAGGCAGGTCCAACCCTTCCCTAGGTTTTCCAAAAAGCTTAAAATAGATTTTTTGGCTGGAGCTAAACACGTTAAAAATGTACCAGTTCAAAATTACAAACAGATTCTATTTAACAACAAACCTACAGTCCCTTTCTTCTTTGCACCGCCTGTATACTGCTGTTCAGAGTACATAGGGCCTGGGGGCCCCACACCTTTCCTTTTTTAATTTGGGTGCGGGGTTCCCCTTAATATCCATACAAGACCCAAAGGGCCTGGTAATGGACTTGGGGGTACCCATGCCGTTTGTCTCACTGATTTTCATCCATATTGCCGACATTACATTAAAGCCGCAAGCAGTTTTCAATGACTTTTTTCCTTTAAAAATGACATTTTGTGCAGGGACTGTTCTAAGCACAGGAAACTCACGCCACTTTACAGGCATACTATAGACACCCCCCAGGTATGATATTTAAAGGAATATTTCACTTTTTTTTTTACTTTAACCACTTCAGCCCCGCAAGGATTTACCCCCTTCCTGACCAGAGCACTTTTTACAATTTGGCACTGTGTCACTTTAACTGCTAATTGAGCGGTCATGCAATGCTGTACCCAAACAAAATTTGCGTCCTTTTCTTCCCACAAATAGAGCTTTCTTTTGATGGTATATGATCACCTCGGTGGTTTTTATTTTTTGCGCTATAAACGGAAAAAGACCGAAAATTTTGAAAAAAAATTATATTTTCTACTTTTTGTTATAAAAAAATCCAATAAACTCAATATTAGTCATACATTTAGGCCAAAATGTATTTGGCCATATGTCTTTGGTAAAAAAAATGTCAATAAGTGTATATTTATTGGTTTACGCAAAAGTTATAGCGTCTACAAACTAGGGTACATTTTCTGGAATTTACACAGCTTTTAGCTTATGATTGCCTATGTCATTTCTTGAGGTGCTAAAATGGCAGGGCAGTACAAAACCCCCACAAATGACCCCATTTTGCAAAGTAGACACCCCAAGGAAATTGCTGAGAGGCATGTTGAGCCCATGGAATATTAATTTTTTTTGTCCCAAGTGATTGAGTAATGACAAAAAAAAAAATTTACAAAAAGTTGTCACTAAATGATATATTGCTCACACAGGCCATGAGCATATGTGGAATTGCACCCCAAAATACATTCAGCTGCTTCTCCTGAGTACGGGGATACCACATGCGTGGGACTTTTTGGGAGCCTAGACACGTACGGGGCCCTGAAAACCAATTACTGCCTTCAGGATTTCTAAGGGCATAAATTTTTGATTTCACTCCTCACTACCTATCACTGTTTTGAAGGTAATAAAATGCCCAGATGGCACAACCCCCCCCAAATGACCACATTTTGGAAAGTAGACACCCCAAGCTATTTGCTGAGAGGCATGTTGAGTCCATGGAATATTTTATATTTTGACACAAGTTGCGGGAAAGTGACAATTGTTTTTTTTTTTTTTGCACAAAGTTGTCACTAAATGATATATTGCTCACACAGGCCATGGGCATATGTAGAATTTCACCCCAAAATACATTTAGCTGCTTCTCCTGAGTACGGGGATACCACATGTGTGGGACTTTTTGGGAGCCTAGCCACGTACGGGGCCCCTGAAAACCAATCACCGCCTTCAGGATTTCTAAGGGCGTAAATTTTTGATTTCACTCTTCACTGCCTGTCACAGTTTCGGAGGCCATGGAATGCCCAGGTGGCACAACCCCCCCCCCAAATGACCCCATTTTGGAAAGTAGACACCCCAAGCTATTTGCTGAGAGGCATGGTGAGTATTTTGCAGCTCTCATTTGTTTTTGAAAATGAAGAAAGACAAGAAAAACATTTTTTTTAAATCTTTTTTCAATTTTCAAAACTTTGTGACAAAAAGTGAGGTCTGCAAAATACTCACTATACCTCTCATCAAATAGCTTGGGGTGTCTACTTTCCAAAATAGGGTCATTTGGGGGGGTTTTGTGCCACCTGGGCATTCCATGGCCTCCGAAACTGTGATAGGCAGTGAAGAGTGAAATAAAAAATTTACGCCCTTAGAAAGCCTGAAGGCGGTGCTTGGTTCTCGGGGTCCCGTACGTGGCTAGGCTCCTAAAAAGTCTCACACATGTGGTATCCCCATACTCAGGAGAAGCAACAGAATGTATTTTGGGGTGTAATTTTACATATTCCCATGGCATGTTTGAGCAATATATCATTTAGTGACAACTTTGTGCAAAAAAAAAAAAAATGTGTCTTTTTCCCACAACTTGTGTCGCAATAAAAAATATTCCATGGACTCGACATGCCTCTCAGCAAATAGCTAGGGGTGTCTACTTTCCAAAATGGGTTCATTTGGGGGGTTTTGAACTGTCCTGGCATTTTATGCACAACATTTATAAGCTTATGTCACACATCACCAACTCTTCTAACCACTTGATGACAAAGCCCATTCTGACACTTTTTGTTTACATGAAAAAATTATTTTTTTTACAAGAAAAAAGACGTGTAGATGTGTGTTATGTCACGCCAGGCTGCTAGGCTGGAAGCCAGAGGCCTCTCCAGGAGACACCTGGTTACTAGGCTTCCTAAGGCCTATCCAGGAGCAGGAGAAGCAGCGTAGCGTTGGGACTGCAGGATTGGAGGCCAACCGAGTTGCGAAGGTTCAGCCGGAGGGGCAACCAGTTGTGGTCGGAGGTAAAGGGGAAGCAGTCCATCCACCTTATTACTGGAGACTACTGGAGAATAGCAGTAGACCTCCTCTGTAAATCTAAAGTGGTAACCTGCAAAGGCTTTTGAAGACTTTTAAAAATGTACGTAGTTTGTCGCCGCTGCACGGACGTGCACAATTTTAAAACATGCCATGTTTGGTATCTATGTACTCGGCATAAGATCATCTTTTACATTATACCAATTTTTTATTTTTTTGTCATTTTTTAAGCAAAAAAATGTAATATTCAATGGACTCAACATGCCTCTCAGCAAGTTCCTTGGGGTGTCTACTTTCCAAAAAGGGGTAATTGGGGGGGTTGTACTGCCCTGCCATTATAGCACCTCAAGAAATGAGATAGGCAGTCACAAAGTAAGAGCTGTGTAAATTCCAGTATATATCCCATAGTTTGTAGATGCTATAGTGTAAGTTATGCGTGCTCCAATTGTATCCCGCTTGAGTTGAGCTCTGAGGAAGGGGTTGCGCCCACAAAACGTGTCAGCTTGGCTATACAGCGGGATACAATTGGAGCATACATACCTTACACTATATGGCATCTTTTGGTTTATGTGTTTTTACCAGTAAATATCCAATTTGTATCCATTTTATTTGCTCAAATAGATTTTTTTCGGTAATGCACTAGGTGTTTGCACCTTCCTGTCATCTTGTTTTTGTAGTTCCACTCTGGATTACCCTATTCATGGAAGGCTGCATCCGCCTATCATTTGAAATTGTTGCACAGTCCTATTCAATAGCAGAGAACTGTATTGAGTGCTGTACTGTAAGTGATCATTTTGTACAGTCTATTAGTGCCCATCAGCGAAGGAGAAAAATTATCTGTTTGCAAAATTATATAGCAAACTATGAAAAATTTGGGGTTTTTTTCAAAATTTTCAGTCTTTATTTGTTTATTTAGCAAATAATAAAAAAAAACCCAGTGGTGATTAAATACCACCAAAAGAAAGCTCTATTTGTGTGAAAAAATTATAAAAAATTTTTTTAGGTATAGTGTTGCATGACCATGCAATTGTCATTCAAAGTGCAACAACACTGAAAGCTGAAAATTGGCATGGGCAGAAAGGGGGTAAAAGTGCCCAGTAGGCAAATGGCAAGCAATCCCTTTTTTCTTTTTTTTTCTTCTTGTTTGTTTGTGTGTTCCTAGGGGCATGGCAGGGGTGTCATCTTTGCCTGCATACTTTGTGCTAAATGATGTATGTCTTTCTCAGTTTAGTAAGTTGGGAAGTTTGTATTTTCCCATATTTGACCCAATAAATTTACAGCAGTAATTTTTGGTCAAAGCTATTTAACAGGCAAGTACTGCAAATCATCTGCATTTAGGAGTTATACGTGCTTCTAGCGCTGGGAGTATAGATCTAAAAATCCAGATCTGCCAATAATGAAAACCACATGCATTCCAGCCCCTAACCTGTTACCACGGCTCAGGGGCCATATGGAGACAGGGCTGGTTCATTATGAACCTCTCCTTTTAGCTTTCCTATAGACACAGTATCGTGTAGATCTTCAGTCTGCTGAAGCAATAATTCTTTGCAGCACTGGACTTTCTTATTATATAGAACAGCATGCACAGGACATGGGTTTCCTGTGTTAAATGTTTGTGAAAATAGGATTTTATAAAAATATCAGTTGGCAAAAATAAAATAAACCACTAGTTTCCCTTAACGAGAACGTCAGCTCTCCTCTCAAATGCACTTATTTTATTTATTTTTTTGCTAACCCTATATATACCTTTTTTTCCTGCACTCATCAGGCACGTTTGGTAATACTACGGGTTCTCCTTTTAATGCCTTGTCAGCCGTAGTAATCAGTTATTTCTCTTGGACTAAGCAGCACTCGCATAAAGATTTGTATGTGGCACTCAGCTAGAAGTGCTGTCAGCCCAGGCCACATCATGTAGTTCTTGGCAACTGTGTCATTGATAGTCTGGGCCCACAGGAAGCCCAGACTATCCCAAAGAAACTGGGATCAGAAGCAGTGAGCCTTTATAAAGGCACAAATTATGTAAAAAAAACAAAAAACTAAATAAGAGTTAAAAAGTAAAGCAGGAGTTTTACTTTAACTGATCTGGAAAGTGATCTGTTTGACAAAAGAAAGTAAGTTTGAAAACAAGAAAACAGAGAACTGCTGCCAAGTTGGTTATGAAAATAAAGACATCTGGAAGATTATCATCTGTGATTCACGCTGTGTTTATTACCCTTACACATATATGCAAACATTTTATGAGTAGGTGACACTGGAGGGCATAAAACAGAGAAAAATGTCATTATGATCTATACTGTGTAGTTATCTGGTTTAGGGTCTGATTGCATGTATGCACATTTAAACAAGTAAAAAAACATTATTCCCCATGGAGCCTGTTTAAATCACTTTGCTCCAGTGCAGTGGTAACTGGTAAGGCACATGAACAACATATGCTTTCCAATCAAAACGAATAAATGGTAACATGCAAATATCAAAGCTCTTGAATTACGTTCAATAAGATGACACAGTCACATTGCCCTTTCAGGGCAAAGTGATAGTGTCTCTGCAAAAGACCCCATCAACCCTTTATAATCACCTTACCAGTCCTCCTCTGCAGCGGATGACAATATTCAGCACTTCCATGTATGGAGGAGTATGTGACTGCCTCCCCTGTGACAGTACTCGGGTCTAACAGGTAGTTGCTAGGTCTAAACACTGTCATGTGACCAAGGGAGTGATTTCATCACTTCCCCGAGCCACCATCACGGTCATTATAGTCTAGGATGCAAAAGAAGGAAGGAGCAATGTGGAGTTCTAGGAAAGTGAGTACAGGAAGGGTAGGGGGAGGGCCCTTTTGCAGAGACACTGCCATTTTGCCCTGCATGGGTAAGGTGACAGAGTCTCTCTACTTTTAGTTGAGTTAGCTTTTATACCCCCAACCCTCCCAAGCACACACACACATTCCATCCAAATCTCATACTTACCTGCTCCTGAGCCACTGTGATCTTTGCAGTGCAGCTCACTGGGTACCACAAAACCTATACTCCAAAATTATCCTGGTCAGGTCCTGTTGTACACTGCAATCCTCATTTACTTATATGGAAAGGCCATAGACTTTTCATTCCAAAATCATGTCAGGAAAAGCATGCAATCATTATTTTTATACTGTACATAATACAGTGCCTTGAAAAAGTATTTACACCCCTTGACATTTTCCACATTTTGTCATGTTACAACCTAAAGAGTAAACTTATTTTATTGGGATTTTATGCGATAGACCAACACAAAGCGGCACATAATTGTTAATTGGAAGGAAAATGATAAATGGTTTTCAAAGTTTTTTACAAATAAATATATGAAAAATGTGGTGTGCATTTGCATTCAGCCCCCCCCCCCCCCGAGTCAATACTTTGTAGAACACCTTTCGCTGCAATTACAGCTTCTGTCTTTTTGGGAATGTCTCTATCAGCTTTGCACATCTAGATAGTGAAATTTTTGCCCATTCTTCCTTGCAAAATAGCTCAAGCTCTGTCGGATTGGATGGAGAGCATCTGTGAACAGCAATTTTCAAGTCTTGCCACAGATTCTCAATTGGATTTAGATCTGGACTTTGACTGGGCCATTCTAACACATGAACATGCTCTGAGCGAAACAATTCCTTTGTAGCTCTGGTTGTATGTTTAGGGTCCTTGTCCTGCTGGACCCCAGTCTCAAGTCTTTTGCAGACTATAACAGGTTTTTATCTAAGAATGCCCTGCATTTGACTCCATCCATCTTCCCATCAACTCTGACCAACTTCCCTGTCCCTGCTGAAGAAAAGCATCCCACAACATGATGCTGCCACCACCATGTTTCACAGTGGGGATAGTGTGTTCAGGGTGATCTGCAGTGTTAATTTTCCACCACACATAGCATTTTTGGTCTCATCTGAACAGAGCAACTTCTTCTACATGTTCGCTGTGTCCCGACATGGCTTCTCGCAAACTGCAAACGGGACTTCTTATGGCTTTCTGTCAACAATGGATTTCTTCTTGCCACTCTTCCATAAAGGCCAGATTTGTGGAGTGCACGACTAATGGTTGTCCTGTGGACAGATTCTCCCACCTAAGCTGTGGATCTCTGCAGCTCCTCCAGAGTTATCATGGGCCTCCTGGCTGCTTCTCTAAATAATGCTCTCCTTGCCCGGCCTGTCAGTTTAAGTGGACGGCCATGTCTTGGTAGGTTTGCAGTTGTGCCATACTGTTTCCATTTTTCAGATTATGGATTAAACTGTGCTGCGTGAGATTTTCAAAGCTAGGGATATTTTTTTATAACCTAACCCTGCTTTAAAACTTCTCCACAACTTTATCCTTGACCTGTCTGGTGTGTTCCTTGGCCTTCATGATGCTGTTTGTTCACTAAGGTTCTCTAACAAACCTCTGAGGGCTTCACAGAACAGCTGTATTGATACTGAGGTTAAATTACACACAGGTGGACTATTTACTAATTAGGTGAGTTCTGAAAGCAATTGGGGTATCAGCGTAAAGGGGGCTGAATACAAATGCACGCCACACTTTTCACATATTTATTTGTAAAAAAAAAATTGAAAACATTTATAATTTTCCTTCCACTTCACAACAATGTGCCAGTTTGTATTAGTGCATTACATAAATGAATGAGTTGATTGAGAAAGTAAATGTAAAGTTATTAGGTTGAGACAGGATAGGCTTCCCTGAAGAGATGAGTTTTCAAGAATCACCTAAATGCAAGCACAATTGGAGAAACCCAGTTAGATTGTGGTTCAGACTTCCAGAAGATTAGGGAAGACTTTGGAGAAGTCCTGGAGGTGAGTATGAAAGGAGGTGATGAGGGGTTTAGAGGGCAAGAGGTCTTTGAAGGAAAGCAGAGGACATTTTGAGTGAGAGGAGGTTGGTGATGGAACTCTGAATAGAGTTGTAGATGGCTTTGTTAATTGTTGTTAGTGTTATGAATTATTTTAATTGGGTGATCAGAGGAAAGTGGAGGGATTGGTAGATAGGGGTGGTGGACAGTGAGCAGTTGGCAAGATGGAGGAGTCTGGTAGCAACATTCATGATAAAATGAAAGGGGATTGATTGTGTAGAGGTATGCAAATGAAGAGGTAGCTGCAATAGTCAAGGTGAGAAATCACAAGGCAGTGAATTAGTAGCTCAGTAGTGTCATTGGTTGAGAAGGAGTGTATGTTAGAAATGTTAATGTCAGGTGCGAATGCAGACACTCCAGTCAGAGTAGTCCCGATGAGTGACTTCACCTTTAGAAGCCACTTTCCCGTAAGGCCTTTAGGTTGCCTACAGGAATGTTAGTTCAGCTAGTGGCTGGCCCAGGCTGAGGGGAACGTGTTAATTTGTATGCTGCTGTTCCAGGGCTTTTTGGATCCAGCCTGCCCACCTGTGATATAAAAAGGGGGAAGGCTGGGGTCCGAGAACCGCTCTTAGCCATACATGCTTTGATGGAGGTGGAAGAGGACTGCTGCGCCTTGCAGTCCTTCAGAGACACCAGGGATCTGGAGAACAGCCAGGACATAGGATAACCTCTAAAAATTGACTACTACCTTTTGGGTCTATGCCTAGGCATCTAAGTAGTGTTAGCTAGGGACATGTTAAGGATATTGTTCACGTTGAACTGTACTGTTAAGACTTTTAAGTAAAGTTGCATCAACTGCTCTAAGCCTGGTCTGAAGTTATTCAAAGGGGTGCATCATGGTTTCTAGCATATGAAAGAAGTAGGGTCAGTAAAGCACATATAGGGTATGAAGCAAAACCACTACTACAAGGTTAACTCAGCAGGACAAGTTGGAGGTGGAATGTAGTTGATGGGTCCTTCGGTAGCGAGGGGGTCAGTAATCTGGCTCTCTCCCCAGCAGTCGGTCTCCCATAGCAACCAGGGCCAAACCTGCATCGTGGAGGCACTTAACTTGGCAAGATAGTATGGTAAGGAAGTAGTTATATTTCTCTAATATTAGCAGCAAGGTGTTTCAACTTCATGAGGTTAAATACAAGTGTACATAGCAATGGCCTCACTAGCCACAGTCAAAGATGTACTTTATTTATTTTTATTCAATGTATTATCACAGGTTATTATTATTCTGTTGGTCTAGTTTGCACCTTGTAATTGTCACTGGATCGGGGATAAGCTTGGAGTGGGTGGACACTTGGACGCCACTCTTTTCCATCCATGATTTGACTTTAGTAAAGGGAAGATGGGCAGTTACAATTTTCATTGCAAGCACTATTACCAGGCCCCTCCCTTAGAATGGTGCTTGGGAGGCGCATCTTTGTGCAATGCGTCAGAACCGGCACCATTTTGCCACATGCTGTGTGGTGGTGTCCGAGCCGTCCCATGACATCACTTGCTAAACATGGTTGTGGCAGACCTTTCAGCATCTTTTAGAAGTGGGGGTATATAGAAGAAGGGGGCTAGAGAGTGGCTGGTAGGAGCACGCTGGAAGATTTTTTGACTTGACTGGCCAGCATTTATATTCCCGTAATAGGTGAGTGCTTTGCTAGCTTAGTCATTTGTGGGCAATTTGTATTTTATTTAAAAGAGAAGTATGGCCAAAGTTCTTTTGGCCATACATCTCCTGTGGGTCACAGGAGAGCACTTAATTCTGCACCCCTGTGACCCAGATTTAACCAACCGCGGGTTAAAGCCTGCTACCAGCTGAATTCACAGAGCCATCCAGATTCTGCTAGGATCCTGACAATAATGTCTGGATCTGCCCAAATGCCTAACTGGCAGCTGGCTCAGCCCCTTAGCATGCCACTGAGAGCTAGCCACTCCCTCCCCAGCCCAGCACTCCATTGATCGCTGGAGGGGCAGAGCAGACAGCTAGTGACTGACAGTCACCACTTTCTGCTCACTGAAGACCGAAAACCGAGCAATCAACGATTACAGTATGTGATCACTCTGTTCTTGGTTTTAGAGCTGACAGGGGACAGCTGCAGCATCAGATCAATTCTGCAGCCATCTAGGTGAATGAATGCACTTATTTTTTAAGCTTTGATGCTAACAGCTGGTACTTGTTTTTATTTAAGGGACCTACAGTATATTGGGGTCTGATTAGTGTGGGTCTTTGTGGCTTGTTTCTTAAAGTGTTACTAAACCTAAAAATGTTTTTTTACCTTAATGCATTGCTTGCATTAAGGTAAAAAACATGTTCAGTGTCCCTGTGACCCCTTCCCTGTATGAAAGGGAAGAGAGGGGAGAAGAGATCAGCGCTGTGCACAGCTGCATCTTTTCTCCCCTTAATTCCTCTTTACACTGCATTCAAGCAGCAGCAGAAAACAATAGCTCTTGCTGCTGACAATTAGAGGAAGTTGGGGGCGGGTCCCGCCCTCCCACTGTGTAAGTCTATTGAGCGCGGGTCGGTAGACACACAGCTCGGGAGCGCGGGGACTACCTCTCCCCATATCCAGCGGCTGGCTATGGTAGTCTTGCAGAAGAGGAGGAGTCAAGATCGCCGCCGGATACCCTAGAAGAGGACGATGGAGGCCGCTCTGAGCAATATCACTGCACAGAGCAGATTAGTATAATATATATAACAATTTGAGTTTAGTAACACTTTAACATTGCTACTGTAATTGGGGTAAGTCTCTGTTTTATGAGAATAGTTATTTATTATTGCCATCTATTGGGTTATTTTGATCAATACAGATATAGAAGGTAATGGCCATTCTACATGGATTCCTGAGTTGTATACACATAGACTTTTCCATTTTTTTTTGGTTTTATACATTTACATCCTCTCATCTTTTGGCCTGGATTTTGGATATTTGAAGTAGGAATCTAATCTTTATTTATATAACATGGAGAGCCCAGCAGCTCCAGTCGCTGTCTCGGATCCTCATTGGATAAATTGATAGCAGCATGAGCCATTGGCTTCCACTGCTGTCAATTAAATCCAAGGACACGAGAGCCAGGGGACAGGGCCGAGTCCTGCTGTCTGTGTCAAAGGACGCAGCAGCAGGACTCAGGAGCACGCCCCCATGAGTGCCCCCATGGAATGTGGCCCTCCATGGGGGCACTTGATGAAGACGAGGAGCCAGGAGCACCACCGGGGGACCCCAGAAGCGGAGGATCAGGGCTGCTCTGTGCAAAACCCTTGCACAGAGGAGGTAAGTATGACATGTTTGTTATTTAAAAAAAAAAAAAAACCCTTTACAATCACTTTATGCTTCACAACAGAGGGACTGAAATAACTTCTTTCCTCTTTACAGTAGCAGAATTGTGGTGTCTTGCCATCCTTCTAATGTACACAGTAAATTGTTGTTGTTGAAAATTTACTTAACCACTTGCCGACAAGCTGCCATCATTATACTGCAGCAGGATGGCATGATCCCGCGAACCGTCGTAGCTATACGTCGGTCCCTTTAAGTGGGATAGCAGGCGCTCACGCAGTGGGGTTGCCGATGCTCATGACTGGCAGTCGCGATGACCGCTGGCCACGAGTGATCATGTGCACGAGAGGCAGAACAGGGACGTGTGTGTGTAAACACACACATCCCAGTTGTGTGAGGAGAGGAGAGACAGAACGTGAGTTCCTACGAGCTGGGAACCACGATCTCTCATCTCCTATAGTCAGTCCCATCCCCCGCAGTTAGAACACACACATAGGGAACACAATAAACCCCTTGATCGCCCCCTAGTGTTAACCCCTTCTCTGCCAGTGACATTTTTATAGTAATCAGTGCATTTTTATAGCACTGATCACTTTATGATTGTCAATTGACCCAAAAAATGTGTCCAAAGTGTCCGATGTGTCCGCCATAATGTCACAGTCTCAATAAAAATTGAGAGATTGCCGCCATTACTAGTAAAAAAAAAAAATAATAAAAATGCCATAAATCTATCCCCTATTTTGTAGACGCTATAACTTTTGCGCAAACCAATCAATATATGCTTTTTGCAATTTTTATTTCCGAAAATATGTAGAAGAATACATATCGGCCTAAACTGAGGAAAAAATTTGCTTTTTTTAAAAAAAAATTGGGGCTATTTATTACAGCAAAAAGTACAAAATATTGTGTTTTTTTCAAAATTCTCACTCTTTTCTGTTTATAGCGCAAAAAATAAAAACCGCAGAGATGATCAAATACCACCAAATGAAAGCTCTGTTTGTGGGAAAAAAAGGACATCAATTTGGTTTGGGTACAGTGTCACACGCCCGCGCAATTGTCAGTTAAAGCGACACAGTGACGTATCGCAAAAAATGGCCTGGTCATTGAGCAGCCAGTTCTTCCAGGGCTGACATGCTGTCTTTGTTGTGTTTTTATTTTATTTTTTTGGGTTCCTTGAGAACAAACAATTTCCATTCACAGCTAGAGAGGTCCGGGATGGCCTTTTTGCACTTTTACTAGGACTGCATGTGATACAAAGGCACAACATAAAAACATTGTTAAATGAAGACAACAGTGCTTATACATGTTTACCGTAGTGCAGAGTACTTCGGGCTATATGACTTCTGCTATCTTAAAAAAAAAAAAAATAAGCTAAGCCTTTTTTCATGGTATCAAAACTACTCCTGCTGACAATGATATAATATATCTTGAAACAAAGAAACTCTTGCTTGCCTGTAGTGATAATAAACACTTCAAGTGGTTGAGTTTCAATATCTCATTTAATTCAAGTAATGAAATGTAACAACACAAAGTATTCCCTTAGATGCAAAGCTGTAAAGAAAATCAATACCGTTTTCCCCTTTCACCGCTAGGCAGGAATAAGCAGCTCTAAAGCTTACAGTAGCCCTTTTCTACTCCGAGGAACTGAAAGAAGTATTAATTTTACAATGCGTGATAAATTATGTTAACACCTGTAGATGTCAACATTACCCAATTCCCAATAAGACCTAAAGGGCCTCCTTGAATGTGTTATCACACAATATTAATAGAGTGTGTTAAATAGTGCAACATTACTTTTATGAGAGAATTTTAAACAGAGCTGTGTTACAACTGTTTGGTGTACTGCCAATCAGGGAAAGTATTTACAGCAATATGATTACATTTTGGGAACTCTATATACGAGATCATGGAAGTTAAAGAAAATTTCCTACTACCATAAAGTTTAATTAAATAAAAGCACGTGCACATGGAACAGCTGCTACTTTTTTTTTTTCCTGGAAAACTTAGACACACAGTGTGACATAAATTTAGGCATATTTATAAATGTGAATTAATTTTATGTTCTAACAGAAATGTGAAGCACGGTTTTGCTTACAGTAGTTATTGGAGATTTCCGTTGTAACAGACTCTCTGTCTCCTAGGCATAAGTACAAGAAAGTACTGAAAACTCACTGACTTCATGAAATCATTAATCTTTAAAGCCCCCACTAATAAACTTACAAGGCAGTAGGTATCAAAGTTAGTAAAACTTATCAGCTGTACAAAGAATTTAGGAAGCAACTCTTGGTCCACCAAAGGATTCTTAAGCCGGCCATACACGGCTTGATTCTCGGCCGGTTCCTGTTGATTCGGACCGTTAATGAGCAGGCTGGATGTACCAAGTTGATTGTTCGATCAACTTGGGTATAACCAGCCTGTCGGATTCTCTTGCAATTATCACTAGCAACTACTATAGCCGCTAG
The DNA here is from genome assembly GCF_042186555.1 of Aquarana catesbeiana. Taxonomy (NCBI): domain Eukaryota; kingdom Metazoa; phylum Chordata; class Amphibia; order Anura; family Ranidae; genus Aquarana; species Aquarana catesbeiana. The sequence continues at coordinate 320,992,456 of NC_133327.1, read as the reverse complement.
TGATAGTCACTGTCTTTTCCCGCTAAAAAAAAAATTAACAAAAAATATTAAAAAAGATATATATATATATATATATATATATATATATATATATATATATATATATATATATATACATATACATATACACAGTATCTCACAGAATTGAGTACACCCCTCACATTTTTGTAAATCTTTTCTTCTATCTTTTCATGTGACAACACTGAAGAAATGACACTTTGCTACAATGTAAAGTAGTGAGTGTACAGCTTGCATAACAGTGTCAATTTGCTGCCCCCTCCTCATTCACACCTAAGAACTTGTAACACATGACACTGGGGAGAAAAAATGGCTAATTGGGCTCAGTTTGGACATTTTCACTTAGGGGTGTACTGACTTTTGTTGCCAGCGGTTTAGACATTAATGGCTGTGTGTTGAGTTATTTTGAGCGGACAGCAAATTTACACTGTTATACAAGCTGTACACTCACTACTTTACATTGTAGCAAAGTGTCATTTCTTCAGTGTTGTCACATGAAAAGATAGAAGAAAATATTTACAGAAATGTGAGGGGTGTACTCACTTTTGTGAGATACTGTATATATATATATATGTTTCT